>NC_057804.1:241634504-241642452 GCF_018294505.1 Triticum aestivum
CGGGACTCCACCGTCGCCGCCTCGTCCCGCCACTGCTTCGCCGGAGCCACCCCGTCGCCGGAGCACCTCCTCGTCTTCTTCCCCGTCGGATCGCCCGAGCCCGGAGCCGCTCGACCCCCCTTGCGAACCATCGCCGGACACCGTCGCCACGGTCCTCTCCGTCACCGGCGCCCCGCCACCTTGCCGGACGCCATCGCCTGACAGCCTCCCGCCGGCCTGCTACCTCTCTGTCGAGTCGTCCCCGTCCTCCTCCCCAAAGGCTCCATCGAGCCTCGTCGACCCTCGTCTCTACAAGGCCGGTGAGGATACGACCTCCCTCTCCTCGCACTTTCTTTCCCTGTTGCGACGTCGTCGTGCCCGCCGTCCCGCACCTGCACGCCCCCGTGCCCGCCTGCGGCCTCGCCGGCCCGCGTGCTCGCGCCCCCCTGACCACCAGTCGCGCCACCCCTTGGTCGCGCGTGCCATGCCACTCACACGCTCACCCCACGCACTCTGGTGCTCCGCTCGCTCCCTGCACCTCGGTCGGGGCCGAGCCCCGCCGCTGCCACCGTGCTCCCACGCCCCCAGTCCCTTGGCCTCGTCCGCAGCCCCCCCGGTGCGCTGCCCAGCTTTGTCGTCGTTTGCCGACCCGCTGCGGTCCGCCGGTGCCGTCCGTGGCCGGGCTCCGGCGAGTCACCCGACCGCGCCATGGATTTGCCCGTTCGGGCGCCCACTGCCCGCTGGCGTCCGTCGCCTGTTCGGGTATTACCCGATGCCAGCACCCGTCAAGGCCCCTCTAGGCCAGACACATGGGGCCCCCGCCCGAGAACGGATTTAAAAAAAAGATGAAAATAAAATCTAATTAATTAATTAATTAACTTAATGAATCCCGCTTAGTTAAACTAATTAAACTTAATTAACCCAAAAATCTAATTAAACTAACTAATCTGTTAGTTAGGGCAATGTGTCAATGACAGATCGGACACACACGTCAACTTGACCCAGTTAACACCTCTATTGACTGATGATGTCATGCTGATGCAGTAATGCTATTTTCGGATTAAATTGATAATATTAATTTATAAATTGATTTAAATATTTAAAAATGAATATAAAATAAACCGTAACTCGGATGAAAATGTTTTGTACATGAAAGTTGCTCAGAACGACGAGACGAATCCGGATAAGCAGCCCGTTCGTCCCCCACACATCCCTAACATATCGAACACGCAACTTTCCCCCTCCAGTTCACCTGTCCGAAAACGCGAAACACTAGGGATACTTTCCCAGATGTTACCCCCTTTCGCCGGTATAACCTACTACCGCCTTAGGGCACACCTAACCCCGCTCATTGTCATGTCATGCATCATCATGCTTATGTTTGCATTGTATTTACTGTTTCTTCCCCATCTTCTCTTCGGTAGACTACGAGACCGACGCTGCTGCTGCCCAGTTCGACTATGGAGTTGACGACCCCTCCTTCTTGCCAAAGCAACCAGGCAAGCCGCACCCTTGATCACCAGATATCGCCTATTCTTCTCTATATTGCTTGCATTAGAGTAGTGTAGCATGTTATTGTTCGGTTACTCCTATTCTATTGCATAGCCTGTCATTGTTGCTATAGTCATTGATACCTTACCCGCAATCCTAAAAGCTTAGAATAGGATGCTAGTTTATCATCATTGGCCCTACATTCTTGTCAGTCTGCCTTGCTATACTATTGGGCCGTGATCACTCGGGAGGTGATCATGGGTATATACTATATATATATATATATCATATATACATACTATACAGATGGTGACTAAAGTCGGGATTGGCTCTTTGAGTACCCGCAAGTGATTCGGATATGGGGGCTGGAAGGACAGGTGGCTCCATCCCGGTAGAGGTGGGCCTGGGTTCCCGATGGCCCCCGACTGTTACTATGTGGTGGAGCGACAGGGCAGGTTGAGACCACCTAGGCGAGAGGTGGGCCTGGCCCTGATCGGCATCCGCGGTTACTTAATAATAACACGCTTAACGAGATCTTGGTATTTGATCTGAGTCTGGCCACTGGCCTATACGCACTAACCAACTACGCGGGAAAGATATGGGCACTCGACGTCGTGGTATCAACCGAAGCCTTCTTGACGTCAGCGACAGAGCGGCACGCGCTCGATTGGACTGGAACGCCTGCTCTTGTATTAGGGAGCCTAGGTCTACTTTCGGCCGCCCTCGCAACGTGCAGGTGTGGAATGGGCGATGGCCCAGCCCCTGCGCGCATAGGATTTAGACCGGCGTGCTAACCTCTCTGTTGTGCCTAGGTGGGGCTACGACGTGTTGATCTTCCGAGGCCGGGCATGACCCAGGAAAGTGTGTCCAGCCAAATGGGATCGAGCGTGTTGGGTTATGTGGTGCACCCCTGCAGGGAAGTCTATCTATTCGAATAGCTGTGTCCCTCGGTAAAAGGACGACCCGGAGTTGTACCTTGACCTTATGACAACTAGAACCAGATACTTAATAAAACACACCCAGACAAGTTCCACAGACAACCCGGTGATTGCTTTTCGACAGGGCGACGAGGGGAGGATCGCCGGGTAGGATTATGCTATGCGAGGCTACTTGGAGGACTTCAATCTACTCTCTTCTACATGCTGCAAGATGGAGGCTGCCAGAAGCGTAGTCTTCGATAGGACTAGCTATCCCCCTCTTATTCTGGCATTCTGCAGTTCAGTCCACCGATATTGCCTCTTTACACATATACCCATGCATATGTAGTGTAGATCCTTGCTTGCGAGTACTTTGGATGAGTACTCACGGTTGCCTTTCTCCCCCCTTTTCCCCCCTTTCCTTTCTTCCTGGTTGTCGCAACCAGATGCTGGAGCCTAGGAGCCAGACGCCACCGTCGACGATGACTCCTACTACACTGGAGGTGCCTACTACTACGTGTAGGCCACTGATGACGACCAGGAGTAGTTTAGGAGGATCCCAGGCAGGAGGCCTGCGCCTCTTTCGATCTGTATCCCAGTTTGTGCTAGCCATCTTATGGCAACTTGTTTAACATATGTCTGTACTCAGATATTGTTGCTTCCGCTGACTTGTCTATGATCGAGCACTTGTATTCGAGCCCTCGACGCCCCTGGCTTGTATTATGATGCTTGTATGACTTATTTATGTTTTAGAGTTGTGTTGTGATATCTTCCCATGAGTCCCTGATCTTGATCGTACGCATTTGCGTGCATGATTAGTGTACAATTGAATCGGGGGCGTCACAAGTTGGTATCAGAGCCGACTGCCTGTAGGAATCCCCCTTCCACACTCCTTGGGCGAATCGAGTCTAGTCATTGCAAAACTTTTACTAACATGGTTGTGTGCCTTACGGGCCCACGTCGCCATTGGGTGGTATTAGGATCTTTTATTCCTCGTCTATACTCTGGGATTCTGATCTCTCTTCTATTCGGGTTAAATTATTTTTGCTAACTTTAACACTAGGTTCTCGTAACTACTTTCTCCCGGAGAGCCCCTCACTCCAGATGATTGCTTGGTGCACCGAAGGATTCCGAAGATACCCTCTGATGTTCTCTCGAGACTTTGTGCCTGTTGCTTTTGCAATTCTCTACCACCAAAATATCCCTATGGATAAATACATACACCTGTCGTTCTTACTTTTATCCCAAGTTGATCTTGCTCTCTATTGATATGAGAATACCTTGTGTCTACCGCTTTGCAGTTCTTTACCACATGAATGCCCCTGCAAATAATTACTCGCACTTATCGAGTATTCATCCATCCCCAGTTGTTCATATGTTTCATATGATACTTTGAAATTCTATCCGATCATTCGAGAATCCTCTTTAAAACTATTGCTCTACATATACTTGTCTGCTTGCATTATGGATGCTTCCCATAGGTCTAGCAACATTCATTAGTCTCCTTTGACACCGTCATTTTGATCCTATTGATTCAACATGAGTGCGAATGCATGCAATCATCGGTTGATTCTTTTAAAATTATCTTTTCGACTGAGATGTCGTTTTGAACATGATTTGTTTATCGACTAATTAAATTGTGTCGGTTGTACCCCTAAGTCTATTCAGCTTACCCATCCTTAATTAGAGCGTTTGCTTCTGATCCCTTGAGTCAGAAATCATGATTCTTTACACTGAGCTTTAAATTAGTCAGTTTATTCTATAATCCAATATATTTGTATTGTTTCTTCCTCTGATTGTGTGCCGATGCTCACATCAGCTCCTTTATGGACCATCGGATCCTTTGTTAAATTATCATCGGACAATGTCCTCTGTATAAAAAACCTCGAGAAGTTCTTTCACTGATACATAATTCCATTGGTAAATCCTATTCTCTGATTTGGCAAAACCATGCTCCGCTTTCGAGCTTGTGTTAATTACTATTGAAGTTTGTGGTATATGTCCCTAAGATGCCCTGATGGGTTGAACCTACGCGTTCCCTAATCCATGTGAACCCGAAAGATTTCACGGGTCATACTTATCTAGTATTGCACCAGGTAAAACTTTCGACAACTAATGTCATTTTTGAAATACGAGAGGTGAATGGAAGGTTATGCATTGAGGAAGTGGGAGTCGACCTTGAACTTTGTGTTCATGCCCATGGACACAATGTAGATCTTATCATTAAAGCTTCTCTTAAATTAATTATTCCCTTGGTATAAGTACATCTTATATTTGGGATCTGGCCTTTTGCAATCGTGGTTTCGACCATGTTCTCCTTTAAATACCATTTCTCGTGCAAGTTTAAGCACTTGTCTTCTACAGAGCAATACCCCAGTCCAACCTCTAGTTTGGTCTGTCGTCGAGTATTACCCCCCTGGTATCTCGAAATTGTCACGTAACTGCATAACTTCTTATGAGTTCTCCATCAAGTACTACATTCTCACTGTTTCGATTTTTTTACGGGCTCTGAGTTATTAAACACTCAAAGACACTGAAAACTGAATCGAGTCCGCACTGCGATTCAATGAGGATTAGAGATCTTCATTGCTTACAAGTTTAAATGCTCCATCATGTCTTTCCTAGCCTGTATGGCTACATCATTATCGTGCTAATTTTAACTGTGCTAACTGGTCCTTCTTTCCGAAGCACAACTTTTGACGGTGAGCTAATCTTATGTCGATCTTCCTCGTCATATCATTTATCCTTAAACAACAAACTTGATTTCGAGTTTGTGTCGTACCCATGGTTCCAATAGCCATTCGCTTCATCATTCATTTGACTTGAGGCCATCGCTGATCGATTACATCTTCATGAAATCTCTCAACAAATGTGTCGGATCACCTTCAACACTTTGACTTCTTTTGAGATGTCAACTGTGTTCATGATGAGAAATACCCTCCTTGCCCTCGATGATTTTTATTATCATCGACAACACCCTTGACTTCCTTTCATCGCGAACTTGTCCACATTATGAATATAACTTGCTCTCTAGCTAGTGTTGTGTTCTGCTTTGAAGTATTACTGTCTTTTCTGTCGAGAATGTTGTGGGGATTTCTCCACCTCTTAGAAATTCTCGGTATGATGATACTTCTCACCATCACCATTCTTACTTGTTCCCCGTGTTGTTTTTACCTAGGATACCAATATGCTAAAGATGTTGTTTGAGTTATGTACTTCTAGCAACCCTATTGCTTTGAAGTTAACGATCGACAGTTCATTCTTAGACTGTTGGTTATTGAATCGTCACTCTAACATTGATCTTGCTGCCTAAGGTCATATTTCGGGCACACCTTTCAACTAGTGATTGATGGTGTATGTTTTCCTCGAGCATACACCATTATATAATTTGAATTGACAAGTGTCATCTTACTGTTCACATTATTGTGGAAATCCATCCGTTTGAAATTCTCGATGAATTGTCGTTGAGCCCATCAGCCACCTCCTCATCCCCTCATTGGTTTAATGATGAAGTATTGTTTCAGGAATCCGCTCCCATAGTTCATTTCCTGAGAATCTTGCAATGTCATTTCGTCAATTTGTGTTGCACCTTTTCTTCTCGGACATCCTGAGTCTGAGGTATCATGACACCAATCGGATCTGAATCTCGGTCAGATATGATGGTTGGGACAACTTTCCAAGAGTTATGATGTTGGTCCTTTGATGACCCGGCAACATGATGTCATGCCTAGCACCACCCCTCCCCTGGTTGGAGGACCTATCATTATAATTTCTTTTGCAAGGATAACCATTCTTCCTAGAGGAAATTGTAGGACTTATTTTATAAGTTGCTCTTGATGGATCATTTGTGTATCCAAAGTCCGGCCCTTGATTGAAACACCATATCATTGCTACCTCGAAGCATGACTATGATACCCCGCTCATCAACAAGAACATTGGAGGCGCGATGCTAAATGTTTCCGGCTCAATTATCCAAACACCGTTGTATGGGTAATGTCATGAAATTTCTCTCCCCTTACCTAAATGGTTTTCTACTTTCTATCCTGTCATGGATATCATGCTCCGCTTGTCCTTGGGAAGGATATAACCCCCAAAATATGTGTGTATACACATTTTCGCTTCCATTGTTCTGTTTTAACCTGATAACCACTTTTCCTTTCCATTGGTTTGTTTAAACCTTCTTGTGATCTATATTATATAAGAAGTAACATTTCCCTGCTTATGTAAACACCTCGTTGTACAATTCTGTCAACAAGACCCTGTTGCTATTGTTGATGATATTCTGGTAACCACCAATGGACGAGAACTTTGCCTATTGGTCCGCCTCGTTTCGATGAACAGGAAAATGGTTCTCTTCGTCCCTCGCCCTTGGTACCGATGTTGTTGCCGACATAAATGACAGGCTATCCTCTGACATGCCTTGCTTACATGATCACGCAAGACGTCTCCACCCTTCCTACTTTTAACCCTCATGGTGGGCCCATAACCCACAGTTTCACAGGATCGAAACCTGACTCTCTTGTACACCCTGTTGTCAAAGTTATTCCTCGTGCTTGACTTTGTATGTAATTCACGGGACGCCTGCCTATTGATCTATACTGGTATCAGACACAATGCTTATTCCCTTTGTTCTAGACCCCTTTCACACTTTGTTTCAGGCATCGAACGATTGCCTGCCCGCTTGAAACTTCACATGATACCTCCTTACTTTGCTCTCGATATTTTCATAAGTTTCAATTCGAGAGTTACTTCCGCCACCTTCCTCGATATTATTGACCAGATAGTCGACCTTGCAGAAGTCTGTTCTCCCGGAATACTCCCCCTTTATTCTTTCGAAAGTACGACGGAGTTTCCGAAGAAAGGATGCCGACTTCACCATGATGACCTGAAGCAGAGAAATAAATACATCAACGAGGAGGATCAACTACTTCAGGAAGAGCAACCAAGACCGAGAAGATTCGTTAGAATTTCATAACCAAACCTTCCCCCCTTAGACCCCCTCTTAAATCTCGGGACGAGATTTCTTGTAGTGGAGGAGAATTTTGATGCCCGGATAATTAAGCTACAACAACCCTCGGCTAATGATGCCACATCACCTTGGTTACTGTTGGTAAACTCGTGTTAGTTCAAAACAATTCAAATTCAAATTTAAAATATAGGCAAACAATAAAACTAAAATGTTTGGGTTGTGCCAAATAATGCGTAGGTAATTATGGTGGAGAAACCACACTTTTATAAAGTATTTAAATACTATAAGATGAATAAAACTGTAGATAAAACAATTAATTAAATGCCTTTTGTATTATTTAAAATACTAAACTATTTTGTTTTGGGTAAAACTTTTTATGACAGTGTGTTTAGTGGCAATGCTAAAATTAGGAGTTGAAATTATATTTTCACAAAATTAAAATAAATTGAAAAGTCAAAAGAAAACAGGAAATAAAAAAATAAATAAAAGGGAAAAACAAAGCTAACAAAAATAAAAAAATAAAAGAGGAAGCACCCCCCTCCCCACTGGGCTCCGGCCCAGCTGGCCTGCCCAACTGGGCCAAGGCCCACCC
>NC_057804.1:241642627-241643362 GCF_018294505.1 Triticum aestivum
CACCCACTCCCCATAACCCACTCCCTGGTCAAATCCTAACCTCCGTCGCCCCACTCCCCCCCCCATGTTCGCCTCCTCCCCGATCCAGATCGGGATCGGGGGAACGAACCCAGGACGCGCCCCAGCCGCTCGTCACACGCCGGGACTCCACCTTCGCTATCTCATTCCGCCACTGCTTCGCCGGAGCCACCCCGTCGCCGGAGCACCTCCTCATCTTCTTCCCCGTCGGATCGCCCGAGCCTGGAGCCACTCGACCCCCCCTGCGAACCATCGCCAGACGCCGTCGCCGCGGTCCTCTCCTTCACAGGCGCCCCCGCCACCTTGCCGGACGCCATCGCCGGACAGCCTCCCTGCCGGCCTGCTACCTCTCCGCCGAGTCGTCCCCGCCCTCCTCCCCAAAGGCTCCATCGAGCCTTGTCAACCCTCGTCTCTGCAACGCCGGTGAGGCCACGGCCTCCCTCTCCTCGCACTCTCTTTCCCCATTTCGACGTCGCCGTGCCTGCCATCCCGCACCTGCGCGCCCCCGTGCTCGCCTGCGGCCTCGCCGGCCCGCGTGCTCGCGCGCCACCTGACCACCAGTCGCGCCACCCCTTGGTCGCGCGCGCCATGCCACTCATGCGCTCACCCCGCGCACTCCGGCGCTCCACTCGCTCCCTGCACATCGGTCGGGGCCGAGCCCCGTCGGTGCCACCGTGCGCCCACGACCCCGCTCCCTTGGCCTCGTCCGCAGCCCCC
>NC_057804.1:241643537-241793802 GCF_018294505.1 Triticum aestivum
TGCCGTCCGTGGCCGGGCTCCGACGAGTCACCCGCCCGGGCCCTGGATTTGCCCATTCGGGCGCCCACTGCCCGCTGGCGCCCGTCGCCTATTCGGGTATTACCCGATGCCAGCACCCGTTAAGGCCCCTCTAGGCCAGACACATGGGGCCCACGCCCCAGAACGGATTTAAAAAAATAGATGAAAATAAAATCTAATTAATTAATTAATTAACTAATTAATTAACTTAATTAATCCCGCTTAGTTAAACTAATTAAACTTAATTAACCTAAAAATCTAATTAAACTAACTAATCTGTTAGTTAGGGCAATGTGTCAATGATAGATGGGACCCACACGTCAGCTTGACCCAGTCAACACCTCTGTTGACTGATGACGTCATGCTGATGCAGTAATGCTATTTTCGGATTAAATTAATAATATTAATTTATAAATTGATTTAAATCTTTAAAAATGAATATAAAATAAATCGTAACTCGGATGAAAATGTTTTGTACATGAAAGTTGCTCAGAACAACGAGACGAATCCGGATACGCAGCCCGTTCGTCCGCCACACATCCCTAACATATTGAACACGCAACGTTCCCCCTCCGGTTCACTTGTCCGAAAACGCGAAACACCGGGGATACTTTCCCGGATGTTGCCCCCTTTCGCCGGTATAACCTACTACCGCGTTAGGGCACACCTAACCCCGCTCATTGTCATGTCATGCATCGTCATGCTTATGTTTGCATTTTATTTACTGTTTCTTCCCCCTCTTCTCTCGGTAGACTACAAGAACGACGCTGCTGCTGCCCAGTTCAACTACGGAGTTGACGACCCCTCCTTCTTGCCAAAGCAACCAGGCAAGCCCCCCCCCCTTGATCACCAGATGTTGCCTATTCTTCTCTATACTTCTTGCATTAGAGTAGTGTACCATGTTACTGTTAGGTTACTCCTATTCTATTGCATAGCCTGTCATTGTTGCTAAAGTCATTGATACCTTACCCGCAATCCTAAATGCTTAGAATAGGATGCTAGTTTATCATCATTGGCCCTACATTCTTGTCAGTCTGCCTTGCTATACTATTGGGCCGTGATCACTCGGGAGGTGATCACGGGTATATACTATACATATATACATACTATACAGATGGTGACTAAAGTCGGAATTGGCTCTTTGAGTACACGCAAGTGATTAGGATATGGGGGCTGGAAGGACAGGTGGCTCCATCCCGATAGAGGTGGGCCTGGGTTCCCGACAGCCCCCGACTGTTACTATGTGGCGGAGCGACAGGGCAGGTTGAGACCACCTAGGCGAGAGGTGGGCCTGGCCCTGGTCGGCGTCCGCGGTTACTTCATAATAACACACTTAACGAGATCTTGGTATTTGATCTGAGTCTGGCCACTGGCCTATACGCACTAACCACCTACGCGGGAAAGATATGGGCATTCGACGTCGTGGTATCAGCCGAAGCCTTCTTGACGTCAGCGACAGAGCGGCGCGCGCCGGATTGGACTAGAACGCCTGCTCTTGTATTAGGGAGGCTAGGTCTGCTTTCGGCCGCCCTCGCAATGTGCAGGTGTGCAATGGGCGATGGGCCCAGACCCATGCACCATAGGAGTTAGACTGGCGTGCTGACCTCTCTGTTGTGCCTAGGTGGGGCTGCGACGTGTTGATCTTCCGAGGCCGGGCATGACCCAGGAAAGTGTGTCTGGCCAAATGGGATCGAGCGTGTTGGGTTATGTGGTGCACCCCTGCAGGGAAGTTTATCTATTCGAATAGCTGTGTCTCTCGGTAAAAGGACGACCAGGAGTTGTACCTTGACCTTATGACAACTAGAACCGGATACTTAATAAAACACACCCAGACAAGTTTCACAGACAACCCGGTGATCTCTTTTCCACAGGGCGACGAGGGGGCCGGGTAGGATTATGCTATGCGGTGCTACTTGGAGGACTTCAATCTACTCTCTTCTACAAGCTGCAAGATGGAGGCTGCCAGAAGCGTAGTCTTTGATAGGACTAGCTATCCCCCTCTTATTCTGGCATTCTGCAGTTCAGTCCACTGATATTGCCTCTTTACACATATACCCATGCATATGTAGTGTAGATCCTTGCTTGTGAGTACTTTGGATGAGTACTCACGGTTGCCTTTCTCCCCCCTTTTCGCCACTTTCCTTTCTTCCTGGTTGTCGCAACCAGATGCTGGAGCCCAGGAGCCAGACGCCACCGTCGATGATGACTCCTACTACACTAGAGGTGCCTACTACTACGTGGAGGCCGCTGATGATGACCAGGAGTAGTTTAGGAGGATCCCAGGCAGGAGGCCTGCGCCTCTTTCGATCTGTATCCCAGTTTGTGCTAGCCATCTTATGGCAACTTGTTTAACTTATGTCTGTACTCAGATATTGTTGCTTCCGCTGACTTGTCTACGATCGAGCACTTGTATTCGAGCCCTCAAGGCCCCTGGCTTGTATTATGATGGTTGTATGACTTATTTATGTTTTAGAGTTGTGTTGTGATATCTTCCCGTGAGTTCCTGATCTTGATCGTACACATTTGCGTCCATGATTAGTGTACGATTGAATCGGGGGGCGTCACATTATCATGCCAGCGTTTGACTTTTTCTTTGAAAAGCTTGGCATTCTTATATGCTTGGGTTCTCCATTCATCATGTGAGCTAATATCAAACAACCTGTTCTCACCGGCAAGTTTGAAGTCATAATTGAGCTCTTTAATAGCCCAATATGCTTTATGTTCAAGTTCAAGAGGTAAATGACATGCTTTTCCATAAACCATCTTATATGGAGACATACCCATAGGATTTTTGTATGTAGTTCTATAGGCCCATAATGCATCATCAAGTTTTTTGGACCAATTCTTTCTAGATCTATTCACAGTCTTTTGCAAAATTAATTTGAGCTCTCTATTTCTCAACTCTACTTGACCACTAGACTGCGGGTGATAAGGAGATGCGATTTTATGATTGACATCATACTTAGCAAGCATCTTGCGGAAAGCACCATGAATAAAGTGTGAACCACCATCAGTCATAAGATATCTAGGGACTCCAAACCTCAGAAAAATAACTTCTTTAAGCATTTTAATAGAAGTGTTATGATCAGCACTACTAGTTGGAATAGCTTCTACCCACTTAGTAACGTAATCAACAACAACTAAAATATGTGTATAACCATTGGAGGCAGGAAAAGATCCCATATAATCAAAGCCCCAAACATCAAACGGTTCAATAACAAGAGAATAATTCATAGGCATTTCTTGACGTCTACTGATGTTACCTATTCTTTGACATTCATCACAAGATAAGACAAACATACGAGCATCTTTGAAAAGAGTAGTCCAATAAAAACCAGATTGTAATACCTTGTGTGCAGTTCTATCTCCAGCGTGGTGTCCTCCATAGGATTCAGAGTGACACTTGTGTAGGATTTGTTCCTGTTCATGCCCAGGCACACAATATCTAATAATACCATCTAATCCTTCTTTATAAAGGTGTGGATCATCCCAGAAGTAATGTCTTAAATCATAAAAGAATTTTTCTTTTGCTGGTATGTGAAACTAGGCGGTATATATTTAGCAACAATATAATTAGCATAATCAGCATACCAAGGAGCAATACGAGAAGCATTGACGACTGCTAATTGTTCATCAGGAAAGCTATCATTAATAGGCAGTGGGTCATCATGAACATTCTCTAGCCTAGACAAGTTGTCTGCAATGGGGTTCTCAGCTCCCTTTCTATCAATAATATGCAAGTCAAATTCTTGGAGCAAGAGAACCCATCTAATGACTCTAGGCTTAGCATCTTTCTTTTCCATAAGATATTTAATAGCAGCATGATCAGTGTGAATAGTAACTTTGGACTCAAAAATATAAGGTCTAAACTTATCACACGCAAACACAACTGATAAGAACTCTTTTTCAATAGTAGCATAATTTCTCTGGGCAGTATCAAGAGTCTTACTAGCATACTGGATAACATTCAATTTCTTATCGACTCTTTGCCCTAAAACAGCACCTACAGCATAATCACTAGCATCGCACATAATTTCAAAAGGTAAATTCCAATCAGGTGGTTGAACAATAGGTGCAGTGATCAAAGCTTTCTTGAGTGTTTCAAATGCTTCTACACAATCATCATCAAAGACAAAAGGAATATATTCTTGCAATAAATTAGTCAGAGGCCTAGAGATTTTAGAGAAGTCTAATGAACCTCCTATAAAAGCCGGCATGACCAAGGAAACTTCTTATACCTTTTATGTCCTTGGGGCATGGCATCTTTTCAATAGCATCAACTTTGGCTTTATCAACTTCAATACCTCTCTCGGAGATCCTGTGCCCCAAGACAATGCCTTCATTAACCATAAAGTGACACTTTTCCCAATTCAGGACGAGACTAGTGTCTTCGCATCTCTGCAAAACTCGATCAAGGTTGCTCAAACAATCATCAACAGAGGATCCATAAACGGAGAAGTCATCCATGAATACCTCACAAATCTTTTCACAAAAATCAGAAAATATAGCCATCATGCATCTTTGAAAGGTAGCAGGTGCATTGCATAAACCAAAAGGCATACGTCTATAAGCAAAGGTACCAAAAGGGCAAGTAAAAGTAGTTTTAGATTGATCCCCCGCTGATACAGGTATCTGAGAGAAGCCAGAATAACCATCTAGAAAGAAAAAATGTGTGTGTTTGGATAGCCTTTCTAGCATTTGATCAATAAAAGGTAAAGGGTAATGATCTTTCTTAGTAGCTTTGTTTAACTTACGAAAATCAATTACCATCCTATAACCTGTAATAGTTCTTTGCATGATCAATTCATCTTTATCATTAGGAACAACGGTAATACCTCCCTTTTTAGGGACACAATGGATAGGGCTTACCCATTCGCTATCAGCAACGGGATAAATAATACCTGCCTCAAGGAGTTTTAGTATCTCCTTTCTTACCACTTCCTTCATTTTGGGGTTTAATCTTCTTTGAGGATCTCTAACTGGTCTGGCATCTTTCTCCACTGAAATTTTGTGTTGACATAATATGGGACTAATGCCCTTAAGATCGTCCAGAGTATATCCAATAGCAGCTCGGTGCTTCCTCAGAGTTTTCAATAATCTTTCTTCTTCTTTCTCTGAAAGATTAGGACTAATAATAACAAGATATATTTCTTTTTCATCAAGATAATCATACTTAAGATTATCAGGTAATGGTTTGAGTTCAAACACGGGATCACCCTTGGGTGGAGGGGAATCCCCAAGAATTTCAACGGGAAGGTTATGTTTCAGTATAGGTTCTTGTTTAAGGAACACTTCATCTATTTCTTCCCTTTCCTTCATAAACATACCGTTTTCATGGTCTAGCAAATATTGTTCTAACGGATCAGTTGGTGGAACAACAATGGAAGCAAGACCAATAATTTCATCCTTACTAGATGGTTCCCTTTCACGAGGTTGTCTACTAAACTTGGCAAAATTAAACTCATGAGACATACCATCTCTGCCAACAGTGACAATATTCCTTTCACAATTAATCTTAGCACTAGCTGTATTCAAGAAGGGTCTACCAAAAATAATGGGACAAAAATCATGTTGTGGGCAACCAAGAACAAGAAAATCAGCAGGGTATTTAATCTTCCCACACAAGACTTCAACATCTCTAACAATCCCGATAGGTTTAATGGTGTCCCTATTGGCAAGCTTAATAGTAACATCAATGTCTTCTAATTCAACAGGTGCAATATCGTGCATAATTTCTTTATAAAGATCATAAGGTATCACATTATCACTAGCACCCATATCACATAAACCATGATAGCAATGATCTCCTATTTTAACAGAAATAACAGGCGTGCCTACAACATGTCTACCTGTCTTAGTATAGGGTCTAGCAATATTAGCAGTTTCACCCAAGAAAGAGATAACATGCCCATCTAAATCCTCATCCAAGAGATATTTAATCATAGCAATACCAGGTTCAACATTAATTTGCTCAGGAGGTGTATAGGTCCTAGTATTACTCTTACGAACAATAGTCGAAGCTTTAACATGATCTTTTATCCTAACAGGAAAAGGAGGTTTTTCAACATAAGCAGTAGGAATAATAGGATCACTATATGTAATAGTCTTCTCTTCGACTGTAATAGGTGCAACTACTTTCACTTGAACAGGAGGATTATATTTAAACCACTTCTCTTTAGGGAGATCAACGTGAGTAGCAAAAGTTTCACAAAAAGTAGCTACTATCTTAGAGTCAAGTCCATACTTAGAGCTAAATCCACAGAAAGCATCGCTATCCATAAAAGATTTCACACAATCGAACTTAGGTGTCATACCTGACTCCTTACCATCATTGGAACCCCACTCTTCAGAGTTGCGTTTAATTCTTTCCAATAAGTCCCATTTGAAATCAATAGTCTTCAGCATATAGGAACCAGCACAGGAAGTATCGAGCAAATTGCGATTATCAAGAGAAAGCCGAGCATAAAAATTCTGAATAATCATTTCCCGAGAGAGCTCATGATTGGGACATGAATACAACATTGACTTAAGCCTCCCCCAAGCTTGAGTGATGCTTTCTCCTTCGCGAGGCCAGAAATTATATATGTAATTACGATCACGATGAACAAGATGCATAGGATAGAACTTCTGGTGAAATTCCAACTTCAATCGCTTATAATTCCAATATCTCGTATCATCACATAGCCTATGCCATGTCATTGCATCTCCCTTCAAAGATAAAGGGAAGACCTTCCTTTTGAAAACATCATCGGGAATACCTGCAAGCTTAAATAATCCACAAACTTCATCCACAAAGATAAGCTGTAAGTCGGGATGCAATGTTCCGTCTCCTACAAAAGGATTAGCTAGCAGTTTTTCTATCATACCCGAAGGAATCTCAAAGTGAATATTTTCATAAGGTTCAGTAGGTTGAGGAGCATCTCTTTGCTCTTCTGGTTGGGGTGAAGATACCCCAAACAAGCCCCTCAAAGGATTAGTTTCCATAGTGATAAGTAACAGAAATTGCAGCACACTATATAAATGTTTCCTTACCAAGTTCCACTCACCAAGAGCGCTACGCTCCCCGGCAACGGCGCCAGAAAAGAGTCTTGATGACCCACAAGTATAGGGGATCTATCGTAGTCCTTTCGATAAGTAAGAGTGCCGAACCCAACGAGGAGCAAAAGGAAATGATAAACGGTTTTCAGTAAGGTTTTCTCTGCAAGCACTGAAATAGTAGGTGATAGATAGTTTTGTGATAAGATAAATAGTAACGAGCAAAAGTAAATAAAGTGCAGCAAGGTGGCCCAATCCTTTATGTAGCAAAGGATAAGCCTGGACAAATTCTAATAATGAAGAAGGAGCTCCCGAGGACACATTGGGAATTATCGTCAAGCTAGTTTTCATCACGTTCATAAGATTCGCGTTCGGTAATTTGATAATCTGATATGTGGGTGGACCGGCACTTGGGTACTTCCCTAACATGGACAAGAATCCCACTTATGATTAACCCCTATTGCAAGCATCCGCAACTTGCAAAAGGAGTATTAAGGTAAACCTAACCACAACATTAAACATATGGGTCCATATCAACCCCTAACGAAGCAACGCATAAACTAGGGTTTAAGCTTCTGTCACTCTAGCAACCCATCATCTACTTCTTACTTCCCTATGCCTTCTTCTAGGCCCAAATGATGGTGAAGTTTCATGTAGGTGATGTTCACATAACACCACTAGAGGAAAGACAACATACATCTCATCAAAATATCGAACGAATACCAAATTCACGTGACTACTAATAGCAAGACTTCACCCATGTCCTCATGAACAAATGTAACTACTCACAAAGCATATTCATGTTCATAATCAGAGGAGTAATAATATGCATAAAGGATCTGAACATATGATCTTCCACCAAGTAAACCAAATAGCATCAACTACAAGGAGTAATCAACACTACTAGCAACCCATAGGTACCAATTTGTGGTTTTGATACAAGATTCGATAGAAGAGATGAACTAGGGTTTTGAGAGGAGATGGTGCTGGTGAAGATGCTGATGGAGATTAACCCCCTCCTGATGAGAGGATTGTTGGTGATGACGTTGGTGATGATTTCCCCCTCCCGGAGGGAAGTGTCCCCGGCAGAACAGCTCCTCTAGAGCCCTAGATTGATTCCGCCAAGGTTCTGCCTCGTGGCGGCGGAGTTTCGTCCCGTAAGCTTGCCCATGATTTTTTCTAGGACAAAACCCTTCATCTAGCAGAAGATGGACGCCAGAAGCCCACCAGGGGGCCCAGGAGATAGGGGGGCGCGCCCTACAGGGGGGCGCGTCCCCTGTCTCCTGGACAGGGTGTGGGCCCCCTGGCCTATTTCTTTTGCCCATAAATTCTTATTAAATCCAAAAAGTTGTTTCATGGAGTCTTAGGTCTTTTGGAGTTGTGCAGAATAGGTTTCCAACATTTGCTCCTTTTCCAGCCAGAATTCCAGTTGTCGGCATCCCCCCTCTTCATGGTAAACCTTGTAAAATAAGAGAGAATAGCCATAAGTATTGAGATATAATGTGTAATAACAACCCATAATGCAATAAATATTGATATAAAAGCATGATGCAAAATGGACGTATCATCGGGTTGTGAGTATTTGTTATTTGTGTGTAGGTGTTGTTTACATGGTGTTAGGAGGTTCTCCTACTGGTTTGATAACCTTGGTCTCATCATTGAGGGAAATACCTATCGTTGATATACTGCATCATCCCTTCCTCTTTGGGGAAATACCAATGTAGTTCTAGTAGACATCAATGGCGCCCGGGATGTCAAGATGTAGGCGGAGCTCGCCATACATGAGGACATGTGCTCAGCTCTGGAGATGTTCAATATGGCGACCAGGTATGTGAGGGCAGAAGAAGGTTGTCTCTCACTCCTTTAGCTCCCAGAGACTGACTCAGAAGACAAGAAAGTCAAGGCGAAGGATGTGAAGCACAAGGGCCCGACAGTGCTTGCGGCCGAGCCCAAGATGAAGCGCGGCTGCGATCACCCCGATTCTTCCAAAGGCAACTGCCCATTCTGCGTCTTCCACCTCATGCACAGCCACAACACCAACTATTGCCAAGAACTCGGGGAAATTCAGAACGGATGCCTTGGCCGCCGCCTTGAGCGCAACGACCATGGCTACGGCTGTGGAGGAGGCTGCGGCGGAGACTGCTGTGACAACCGTGACCCCCGTCAGGACTGGCGTGATTGGCCTCACGAGGACCGCTAGCAGAGCCAACCTCGCGGTAGTCCATGGTGGGACCAGCCTCATGAGGACCACCGTCAGGGCAATGCTGGCCTCCCTCCGCTGCCACCGCCACCAAGAAGGAACAACGACCACCGCCAGGATGATGGGGCCGGGGGCTTCCAAGAGCCCCTTGCTATCACCTGCATCCTGGGTGGTGCTAGGCCCCCGCCTCCCATCGCGTTTCAATAAGTTTGCTCGTGAGGTGAACGCGGCCCTCCCCAAGCTCGAGGCGTCGCGTCCACTCAGGTGGTCCAAGTACTCCATCACCTTCGACTCTTCAGACTAGCTCAAGTGCGCGGCCACTGCAGGCGCGCTCTCGATGCTGTGTGCACCAACCATCAGCAACGTCCTCGTCACCAAGACACTCACCAATGGTGGCGTGGGGCTCAATGTCCTCTCCGTCGAGAGATTCGACAGGCTCCAGGTGCCATATGACCAGCTTCTGCCCACCAAGCCATTCTCAGGAGTGACTAATGGCTCCACCATCCCCATAGGGCAGATCCGTCTCCCCGTCACCTTCGACAAGCGCGACAATTACTGCACCGAGCTCATCAAGTTCGACTTTGCCCACATTCTCCTGCCATACAACGCCATCCTCGGGTACCCAACCCTCACCAAGTTCATGGCGGTGACTCACAACGGCTACAACGTCCTCAAGATGCCAGGAAGCTGTGGCATCATCATGGTCACCTGCGACGAAAAGGACCCGGTGTGCTAACTCGAGCGCGCCTACCAGGCCGTGGCGGTCGAGAACTCGGATGGCGAGGGCACCACCCATCCTCATGAGGTCATCCCCAAGAAGAAGAAGCAGCTCCTCCTCAGGGGCCCTCAGGAGGCTAGGGCGCCCAATGATCGTGCTTCAAGCCCCGCACCCTCCGCTGGGGCACCTTTCCCTCTCGCATAGGAAGGCGCGCCCGGCGCTCCTCCCAGGCTGGGCTCGAGGGCTCTCCTCTGGAGGGCCTCTGACCTGGCCAGCATCACGAGGGGGTGTTCGGGCACCATGTCGAGGTGTGCTTCAACGCACGTTCTGAGAGCAGGGCACAGGGTGTGAAGCACCAAGCGCTTAGGAGTTCATCACCAAGACGATCGAAGAGCTTCAGGAGGCGTGGGCCATGCATGGCGAGCACCGACCCGCATCGCTCAGTGCAGCTGCCACCCAGGACATGATCGGCGAGCTGCGCGTCTGCTCAACATTCCGGGCCTCAATAGGGCCGCTTCTCAGGAGCTCATCTGGACTTCCCACATTGGTCAGTGTGGAGGCCACCCCCACAGCTATGTCTGCATGTTGTTCGGCCTGTCGGGCATGGCTGCCTCGCTCTAGCGCTGCATGTAGGGCGTCCTGGTGGCTCACGAAGCCAGGCGCCAGGCGATCCTGACGGAGGAGGAGTCGGAGCCCCTGGAGCCCCCTGGGCCTCAAGGGCTTGCTGGCTCATGAGGAGTGACTTTTGTGGCGCGCATCTCCAGCTACTTCAACCCTTCTACCCCGACGGTGCCAGGTGACCTTTTTTTGGTTTGTTCAGTTGAGGGCGCCCCTAGGGCTGCATCATCCTCGAGCTGTACGGGTCCGCCCTGCAGCATGTATCGTTTTGTGCATCTTTCAGAACTGGCCTCACCCTTTCATGAGTTGCTTTATATTATTACCTGCATGCCAGGTGCTTTGCCACCATGAACGTCATGCGCCATTACAAACCCACCCGTAACCTCCTCATGATTAAGGACTAGCATGATGTCTATGCTCGGTTCCGTCCCCGCAGCATCACTAAACCCAAGTGGCTGAGCTCTGTCTCACGGGCTAACCTAGTGTACGTCACCTCCCATAGTCCTTGGTGCCTTGTTCTCGCATGAGCTAATCGTGAGCGGATAACTTAGGGCGCACGGCACGGTGCCTCCCCACCGTGGGAACCACGCGCCAATTGTCTTTCTTTAGGATTGTTGCATGAGAAGACTGGGCAAGGCGTCTGTGCTCGGGTCCGTCCCTGCAGCGTCGTCAAATCCAGCGGCTGAGCTCTGTCTGGCGGGCCGGCCCCGTTCACGTCACCTCCTGGGGTCTTTGCTGCTTAGCCTTATCATGCAATATCCTCTGGAGATTCACTCGGCGCAGGTGACCTAACCATCTGACAGGACCTCCACAAACGTCCCAACCAAGAATTCAGGCGCAACCCGCCTTGAGCTAGGCCTCGTGAGTCCTGCGATGGCTCACGGGTGCCCGTATACACCTCCTCTAGTCCTAACGTGCAAGCTACGTGCCAGGACAGGGATGTACACACCCCAGAGTCTCCCCTCAGATGGAGCTCCCAACCACGCACCAGTGGAAGCCCCATGCTCCGCGCTGGTGGACGACACAGTCGAGGAGCGGCTATGCGCATGCATGAGTGGAAGCATCATGCTCTGCGCTGATGAATAAACAACTGAGGGCGCCCCAGCAGCTGCACTAACCTCGGGAGATCCCCTTGGGAGAGCCGCGCGAGGGGGCTGGGCACGGGGGTTGTGTCCAGGTCACGCCTGACGCATGCCACCCTACCAGGTCTTCCGCACCTGGTCTTCTCGCGACTCTCCCAGGCAAAAGTCGACGAGGAAAGGTATGAGGACTCCAGATTAACCAAGAGGTTGCTTACATTTCCTTCACAAGGGCCATTCGTACGTCAAGGGGGCCACTGAGCATCACGACCCAGGGGCCTCACTGGTCACGTAGCCCCTCACCCCTTGGTCTCGTCCTGGCAATCCAGATGCCCCAACGGCGGTTGAGGTATGCGTGGGGCTGGGCCCTGCCGACGTAGAACACTAAAGGCAAATGGAAGGAAATCGAGCACAGAAAGGAAATCGCTGAATCCTAGCAAATTATTACAAAACATAATGTCTCATGAATTCAAAGCAGAAGTTCTTATGCCTCTACGAGGCACGGTAAATATTACAGGATCAAGCCAGGGAAGCGTTGTCTTCAGCCTTGGTTGCCGCCACCAGCCTCCTTTGGGAGCACGCCCTTGATGGTGCCACTGTCACCTTCGCCATCGACCGCGGCATCAGGGTTGACGCAGTGGAACTTCACCACTAAGGCCTCCACATTCTCCTTTACGGCTTTGGCAGCAGCGTCCTGGGACTCGAGTGCCACCAGCTCGAGCAGCGCGCCAAGGTATGATGTCTACTACGCAACCTTCTTCTTGTAGACTCGTGTTGGGCCTCCAAGCGTAGACTTCTGTAGGACAGTAGCAAATTTCTCTTAAGTGGATGACCTAAGGTTTATCAATCCGTGGGAGGCACGGGATGAAGATGGTCTCTCTCAAACAACCCTGCAACCAAATAACAAAGAGTCTCTTGTGTCCCCAACACACCCAATACAATGGTAAATTGTATAGGTGCACTAGTTCGGCAAAGAGATGGTGATACAAGTGCAATATGGATGGTAGATATAGGTTTTTGTAATCTGAAAATATAAAAACAGCCAGGTAGCAAGTAACAAAAGTGAGCGAAAACGGTACTGCAATGCTTCGAAACAAGGCCTAGGGTTCATACTTTCACTAGTGCAAGTTCTCTCAACAATGATAACATAATTAGATCGTATAACAATCCCTCAATGTGCAACAAAGAGTCACTCCAAAGTCACTAATAGCGGAGAACAAACGAAGAGATTATTGTAGGGAATGAAACCACCTCAAAGTTATTCTTTCCGATCAATCCATTGGTCTATTCCTATAAGTGTCACAAACAGCCCTAGAGTTCGTACTAAAATAACACCTTAAGAGACACATCAACCAAAACCCTAATGTCACCTATATACTCCAATGTCACCTCAAGTATCCGCGGGTTTGATTATACGATATGCATCACACAATCTCAGATTCATCTATTCAAACCAATACAAAGAACGTCAAAGAATGCCCCAAAGTTTCTACCGAAGAGTTAAGACGAAAATGTGTGCCAACCCCTATGCATAAGTTCACAAGGTCATTGAAGCCGCAAGTTGATCACCAAAACATACATCAAGTGGATCACGTGAATATCCCATTGTCACCATAGATAAGCACATGCAAGACATACATCAAGTGTTCTCAAATCCTTAAAGACTCAATCCGATAAGATAACTTCAAAGGGAAAACTCAATCCATTACAAGAAGGTAGAGGGGGAGAAACATCATAGGATCCAACTATAGTACCAACGCTCGCGGTACATCAAGATCATGCCAAATCAAGAACACGAGAGAGAGAGATCAAACACATAGCTACTGGTACATACCCTCGGCCTTGAGGGTGAACTACTCCCTCCTCGTTATGGAGAGCGCCGGGATGATGAAGATGGCCACCGGTGATGATTCCCCCCTCCGACAGGGTGCCAGAACAGGGTTACGATTGGTTTTTCGTGGCTACAGAGGCTTGCGGTGGCGGAACTCCCGATCTTGGTTCTATTCTAGAAGTTTGGGGATATATAAGAGGTGTTGGCATCGGGAACAAGTCAGGGGGGTCCACGAGGCAGCCATGAGGTAAGGGGCGCGCCCTCCACCCTCGTAGTGGCCTTGGGACTCTTCTGGTCCATCTCCGATGCTCCGTGGGCTTCTTCTGGTCCAATAATCTCCGTAAATTTTCAGGTCAATTGGACTCCGTTTGATATTACTTTTCTGCGAAACTGAAAAACAAGGGAAAACAGAAACTGGCACTGGGCTATAGGTTAATAGGTTAGTCCCAAAAATCATATAAAATAGCATATAAATGCATATAAAACATCCAAGATAGATAATATAATAGCATGGAACAATCAAAAATTATAGATAGGTTGGAGACGTAGCAAGCATCCCCAAGCTTAATTCCTGCTCATCCTCGAGTAGGTAAATGATAAAAATAGAATTTTTATCTGGAATTCTAGCAAGTGCACAAGTTTGATCAATGATAATTTCAATCACTTTCTCTAGCATGATTATGTTCATAAACAGTAGCTCATATCATAAAGCATCTCATGATCAAGTAACAAGCTATTCACATGTTAAAGCATAGACCATAAACTTTCTTGAAAACTAACAAACTATATTCTCAGTCATCAAACAATTGTAATTCATCTTATTTTTTGGAAGGGTCTATGTCAGAGCTTTGATTTAGCAAATCCCACATACTCAACTATCATATAGTCTTCCATGATTGCTACCACTCGAAGCATATTGTTAGAACAAATAGCATCCATCGAACACAAAGAAAGATAGGGGATTAATGTTTCGCCTCCCAAATTACTTATCATATAGATAATTGTCAACAATAATAATTCATGATCAAATATATTTGAATGGCCATATATGCTTAGATTTTTCCTCACCACATGATTCTTGCCAACTAAAGAGTAGGTTGGAATGAGAAGGGTAACTACTGACTCTTGCATAAAAGTAAAAGATAGGCCCTTCGCAGATGGATGCAGGGATTTGCTAAAGAGTAGGTTAAAACAGAGATAAAATAATTTTGAGAGGTATGCTTTCATTGTCAACACAACAACTAAAAGTTCCCAATATCTTCCATACTAGATACATTATAGGCGGTTCGCAAACAGAATGGTAAAGTTTTTACTCCCCCACCACCAACAGGCACATTCCACGGCTGGTCCAAATCAACAGGTACCGTCCAACTATCAACAATCCTAGGGGAGTATTGTTTAATTATTTGCGATTTCGTTTTTGATCTTTTGATCATAGGTCTGGGAATCCCAATTACCAGCCATTTTCTCGTGAATGATGAGCGGAGTCCACTCATTGTGAGAATAACCCACCTAGCATGGAAGATACTGATAGCCCCTAGTTGCTACATGAGCGATTCGGGCATACAAAACAGATTATTATTTGAAGGTTTAGAGTTTGGCACATGCAAATTTACTTGGAACGTCAGGTAAATACCGCATATAGGTAGATATGGTGGACACTCATGGAAGAAACTTGGTTCAAGGATTTTGAATGCATGAGCAGTATTCCCACTTAGTACAGAGATTTTGGCTAGCAAAGGATTCTAAGTAGTAAGCACCACATGTTGGAGGATCCATAACAATATAACTTCTATACAAATATACCCAAGCATACTCATTATGTTGTCTTCCTTGTCCAACTTCAACTAATTTTCTCAGGTTTGAAAATAATTAATGGGGCTCACAATCATAGAAGATGTCCAAGATAGTATATTTATATGTGAAATCACTCTTCCTTCAATATTCTTTCATGAATTGTCCAAGTGACAAATACTAGTTTGCTAAATTCCAATAAATTTACCACCTCTACTTATATGTGAAGTCATTACTCCCCATGGTATCAACATATGAAGCATATATAATTTCATATTTATGATATTCAATTTATTCAACCATTACTCTAGGATATAAGGGAAGCACATAAGTAATTGACGAACTACTCCAAAAAATATAAGTGAAGATCAACGAGTAGTCGAATAATTATGTAACTATGTGAAAAAATTTAGATCTTAAGTACTTTATTCAAACAGCAAACAAAACAAAACAAAATAAAATGAATTTGCAAGGATAGCACAAATCATGTGAAGAATAAAAAACTTAAGCTCAGCCAAAATTGACCGATAGTTGTTGAAGAAGAAAGGTGGGATGCCAACCGGGGCATCCCCAAGCTTAGATGCTTGAGACTTCTTGAAATATTAATTAGGGATTCCTTGGGCATCCCCAAGCTTGAGATTTTGTGTCTCCTTAATTTCCTTTACATCATGGTTTCCCAAAATCTGAAAAACTTCATCCACACAAAACTCAACAAGAACTCGTGAGATAAGTTAGTAGAAATCAACGCAATAACCTTATCATTCTCTACTGTAGCCAATCACTAAAATTATTATTTTATATTGCCTACTAAATTCCTCTACATATTTAACACTCCTATCCTCAAATAGAATCATTAAACAAGCAAACATATGCAAACAATGCAAACATAACAGTAATTTGTCTAAACAGGACAGTCTATAAAGAATGCAAGAGGAATCATACTTACCTAACTCCAAAAATTCTGAAATTTACCACATTGTAGAAAATTTGTTGTTACTCATCTTGTCGAAATTTCAAGTTTTTATCATGTTCTGACTATTCACCAATATTCAAAACATACAGCAAACTTTCTGTTATTAAAACAACAACGTATAGACTTGTAAAATAAGCATGGTAAAGGCTATACTTGAATTTTTTATTGAACTAAAAGATAGAAAACATTACTATAAATAACAGCAAGCAAATATAAACAAAATAAAATGACTCTCCAAGCAAAACACATATCATTTGGTGAATAAAAATATAGCCTCAAGTAAAGTTACCTATGAACGAAGACGAAAGAGGGGATGCCATCCAGGGCATCCCCAAGCTTAGTTGCTTGGGTATTCCTTGAATATTACCTTGGGGTGCCTTGGGCATCCCCAAGCTTAGGCTCTTGCCACTCCTTATTTCGTAGTCCATCAAAACTTTACCCAAAACATGAAAACTTCACAATACAAAACTCAACAGAAAACTCGTAAGCTCCGTTAGTATAAGAAAATAAATCACCACTTAGGTACTATTGTGAACTCATTCTAAATTCATATTGGTGTTATATCTACTGTATTCCAACTTCTCCATGGTTCATATTGATGTCTGCTAGAACTACGTCGGTATTTCCCCAAAGAGGAAGGGATGATGCAGTATAGCGACGGTAGATATTTCCCTCAGTGATGAGACCAAGGTTATCGAACCAGTAGGAGAACCTCCTCACACCACGTAAATAGCACTTGCACACAAATAACAAATACTCGCAACCCGACGTGTTAAAGGGGCTGTGAATCCCTTCCGGGTACGGCGCCTCAAGATAGGAAAATAACATGAGGTAAAAGTGGTAGATAGGATAAATAGATCGCGGAACAAAGAAATTGCAGCAAGGTATTTTTATATTTTTGGTTTAATAGATCTATAAATAAATGCAAAGGAAACTAGATCGTAAAGGCAAATATGATGAAAAGAGACCTGGGGGTCGTAGGTTTCACTAGTGGCTTCTCTCGAGAAAAATAGCAAACGGTGGGAAAACAATTATTGTTGGGCAATTGATAGAACTTCAAATAATCATGACGATATCCAGGCAATGATCATTATATAGGCATCATGTCCAAGATTAGTAGACCAACTCCTGCCTGCATCTACTACTATTACTCCACACATCGACCGCTATCCAGCATGCATCTACTATATTAAGTTCATGGAGAAACGGAGTAATGCAATAAGAATGATGACATGATGTAGACAAGGTCTATTTATGTAGAAATAGACCCCATCTTGTTATCCTTAGTAGCAACGATACATACGTGTCGTTTCCCCTGGTCGGTGTACTAGAATAGGGGTACTCTAGTACCCCGAACTTGTGCACGGGCAGTTGCAGCACCCCACGGCAAAGGCTTGCCGGGCGAACGCTAAGATCCCCCAAGGTTCCCTTGGAGCCATTCAAGAACAAAGTATTTAAGCTAAGGAGACAAGACCCCGGCAAGAGGATCTTGCCGGGAAGGCCAACCAAGGCGCTCCAAGGAACTTGCCGCGACGCTCCACGCGCTCCGGCAAGGCAACAAGGCCCCGGCAAGAGGAGCTTGCCGGGAAGACTAAATAAGGTACCCCGAGGCCAGGTGAGCGACGAGCTTCTGGACCCGGCAAGATAACAACAGCGGCAAGGCACTTGCCGCGGCAGGCGGCCACTCTGCGCCCATGCTCCAGTGCATCCACCAACGTGTCGCTCTGGGGGCCTCTCCGGGCGCGCGTGGCGGGAGGCTGTGCAGCCAGCGGTGCGCAGTGGCATGCGAAGCTGACAAGATCGCCATCGTGGCGAACGGTGGCGCCCCTAACGGTCCTTTTCTGCACTGTTCGGGCGACTCAGACGGGCATTTAATGCCCTTGTCCCTTGCCGTCAGGGTTAGGTAGGGTGCACTGTACAAGCAACTATATCAACTACCTCGCTTTTTACGTTTTTACCCCCCTCTGCATTGCCACCTGTCGGTGACCCCTTTAGCGTATAAAAGGAGGCCCATGCGCAACGTAGAGGGGGTTCGGGAGGCTCGGAGCCTCGGACAGTTTGCTTCAATTCATTCGTAGCCCAGAAAACATCACACTCTCTCGCTCGAGAGCAAGAACACCAGATAATACAACCAGACAAGCAGCAGTAGGAGTGTTATCTCTCCGGAGAGCTCCGAAGCTGGGTAAACTGCTCGTGTGCCTCGCCTCGATCTGCTCTTCGTGCGACCTCCGCCCCCGCCGAACCGAAAGGGGCCCGGTCCGCCGGCCCCATAGGTGTTCGTGGATCAGTTCTCCCCGACATCTTTGGCCCGCCAGGTAGGGGGTGTTGAGATTGTGTGAACCAGATCCGGCATTCACACGAGCTAGATGTTTATTCCCTTCATCAACATGCCACGGAAGAAGAAGACTTCGGCGGCCGCCGCTCCATCCACGTCACTTCCGCCACCGTTGGAGCAAACGAGTGGTGGGATGGACGCCGGCGGAAGAAAGGACGTCGACGAGGAAGCCCATGATGCCGCCAGGTCCAAGAACAAGGCTGCACAAACCTCGGCAACTGTACATGTTCCACGCCACTCTCAGGAGGCGCAAGATCAACAGCGTCATGGCACTAGCAGTGCCATACGCATGATAGCCCAAGACCAAGCTGGTGGATCTCGGGGCGCTCAAGACCAGCATGCACGCCAGCGTGCTGGCACGAGCGGGGCACGGTCGCCTGGACGGGATACTGCTCCTTCTAACATAGTTAGAAGTTCGAGCACGTCCCGCTCCTCGCGCCGTCCGCCACTGCCACCCACCACTCCAGCAGAAGCTTTGGCGCGAGCTCAACTTCTCCTAGATTACCCTCCGACGTCGGACAAGATCGACGAATGGAGGGCCACCATTCAGAGTCTCATCGACTACGCTAACGGCGACACTCCACGACGGCCGAGCACGTCGCCGCCGTGGCAGGGCCGCCGGACGCGAGCCGGTGGCGATGAAACGGGCGGAGGAGCAACTACCATGCAATCACCGCCCCGAAGGCCAAGATCGCCGACTCGCCGGATCCACCTCGACAGCGACTCCACTGCATCGTCGGATCCACGAGCTCGTCGCGATCAGCGCCAAGTTCTTCATGATCGACAACAAGAAGACGCTCGAACCCGCATCGAGCGCCGAAGAGAAGCGCGACGTCAATCCGACAAGCGCGCTGGGCCCTCTGTTGACATGCATGCGCCAGGGGAACCAGGCGATCTGCCGTACGCGGTAGGTTGTCCTGCGTTCACTCGTGAGCTGCGGCAAGTCCAGTGGCCCAGTACAAAGAACTTCAAGCCAGACGTACCGGAGAAGTACGACGGCAAGACGCATCCGTCAGAGTTCCTCAGCATCTACACCATCGCGGTGCAAGCTGCCGGGGGACGAGATGACAAGATCCTTGCCAACTACTTCCCGCTGGTGCTCGAGCCCAACGTCAGATCCTGGCTCATGCACTTGCCGGACAACTCCATATCCTCTTGGGCTGATCTGTGCCATCAGTTTGTCGGCGCCTTTACCGGCGGACACAAGCCTCATGGCCAGGAGAGTGATCTTCATCTGCTCGCCCAGAAGGAAGGAGAGCCCCTGCACAAGTACATTCAGAGATTCAGTAGCGTCCAACACAACATCCCAGACGTCCACCCTGCCGCGGTGATCAGCGCGTTCCATCAGAACGTGCAGAACCACAGGCTGCGGGAGGAAATGGCGATGTGCAAGATCAGGGACGTCAGTGAGTTATATGCACTGGCCGACAAGTGTGCGCATGCTGAGGAAGGGAGGAGACTCCCCGGAGAAAATATAGGAGCGGGAGGATCTGACAGTGAAGATGCTGCCCCGACAAGGAAAAACCGGCGGCGGAACAACAGAAGGAGGAAAGGCAAAGAAGTGCTAGTTGTTGAGCAGTCCGGCAACGGTGGCGGCGCCAAGGAAGCCAAAGCTGGTGACTCCGGTAAGGAGGTTGCCGCGGAGGCAGCAGTCGCCAACAAGCAGGACGGCCCCAACAAGCAATATTGCAAGATCCACCGCACCAAGGGCCATGATCTCCAGAACTGTAAGAAAGTCGAACAGCTTGTTGAGCAACAGAAAGCTGAATACGAGCGGCGCGACAAGGAGAAGGCCCAGGAAGGAGCTGGTGGATCCGGCAAGAAACGTCCCGGCCGAGGAGGACGCCGCGGCAAGGCCAAGCAGCGGCAAGGAGACAGACCTCCTCGCGGCCGCGACAAGGATGAAGATGACGGCGACGATGAAGATATGGATGATGAGGAGACTGATGAGCAGGAGTTCCAGAAAGCCACAGAGGTCCTGTGCGTTGACGGTGGTGCTTCTCTGCATGCCTCGCACCGCCAGCTCAAGCAGTGGGTGCGGGAAGTTAATGCAGCAGAACCACCCGTCGAGTCACGCAAGCCTCTGAAATGGTCCGGCACGCCTATCATCTTTGATATTGAGGACCACCCGGATCGCATAACTGCGGTCGGGTGCTTGCCGATGTTGGTTTCACCAACAATCCGCAACCTCAAGGTCACTAAGATGCTAGTTGACGGCGGGGCCGGCTTGAACCTGATCTCCTCCGCGGTGCTCCAGAAGCTCCAGATCCCTGACAGCGAGCTCGAAGAGACCGGCACATTTCAAGGAATCAACCCGGGAAGGAGCAAGCCAAAGGGAAAGATCACGTTGCCGGTAACATTTGGCAGTGAGCTGAACTTCAGGACTGAGAGGGTCACGTTTGACGTTGCCGACTTTCCATTACCTTACAATGGAATCCTTGGCCGTCCGGCACTCGCCAAGTTCATGGCAGCCTCTCACTATGCGTACAACGTACTGAAAATGCCAGGCCCAATAAGTGTCATCTCTGTCCCTGGCGACAAGAAGGATGCTCTTATCTGTGCCGACAAGATCTACCGGGAAGCAGCAGCCGCAGCAGAACGCAGGACACTTGCCGCTGAAGCTCCCGGGGGGAAGAAGAAGACCAAGTCCGGCAAGAGCTCTGATGCCCACTCCGGCAAGCGCACCTCTTCGGAGTGCTGCGCTACCGTCGAGGACGCACCATCGAGCTCCACCGGCAAGTGTAAGAAGGCAATGGCAGCTCCACCTGAGACTAAGAAGGTGTCCGCCAAGGAGGATGGCACTGGTGGTACCTTCACCATCAGCGCCACTCTTGACCCCAAATAGGAAAGCGCGCTCGTTGCTTTCCTGCGGGCGAATGTCGACGTGTTTGCGTGGCAACCGTCTGATATCCCCGGTGTTCCCAGGAAAGTGATTGAGCACCACCTTGCCGTCTGTCCTCATGCGCGGCCCGTCAAGCAGAGAGTCAGGAAGCAGGCAGTAGAGCGCCAAGAATTCATCGCAGAAGAAATCAAGAAGTTGGAAGCAGCAGGCCTTGTCAGAGGAGTACTCCATCCCACGTGGTTGGCCAATCCTGTTGTTGTGCGCAAAGCTAACGGGAAATGGAGACTTTGTATTGACTTCACTGATGTTAATAAAGCTTGTCCCAAAGACCCATTTCCCTTGCCGCGTATTGACCAGATTGTTGACTCCACAGCCGGATGTGATTTGCTTTCATTTCTTGATGCATACTCAGGATACCATCAGATCTTCATGGCAGAAGAAGATGAAGAGAAAACCGCATTTATCACCCCGTGTGGCACGTACTGCTTCGTACGGATGCCTTTCGGTTTGAAGAATGCTGGTTCAACATTCGCAAGGGTAGTCCACCATGCTTTTGAGCCACAAATACACAGAAATGTGGAAGCTTACATGGATGACATAGTGGTCAAGAGCAAGAACAAGGCGACCCTGATTCAAGATTTAGACGAAACATTTGCAAACCTGCGCAAGATCAACCTCAAGCTTAACCCCGAGAAGTGCGTGTTTGGAGTCCCTTCCGGCAAGCTTCTCGGGTTCTTCGTGTCTCAGCGGGGAATTGAAGCCAATCCCGACAAGATCAAAGCCATTGAGCAGATCGAAGCACCAAAGCGCGTCAAGGATGTACGAAGGCTTGCCGGTTGCGTGGCTGCTCTCAGCAGGTTTATCTCTAGATCTGCTGAGCGCGCCCTGCCATTTTTCAAAATTTTGAAAAAGGCAGGTCCAATGAAATGGACTCCGGAAGCGGAGGCTGCGCTGCAGGACTTGAAGAGATACCTGTCCTCCACTCCAACGCTTGTCGCACCTAAGCCGCAAGAGAAGTTGCTGCTGTATATAGCGGCAACCAATCAAGTGGTTAGTGCTGCGTTAGTGGCGGAGAGGGAGGCGGATGATGAGCCAGCAACCACGGCAGATCCATCCAGCGACAAGCAGGGGGCTTCGTCGACAAGCTCTGGTCCCGACAAACATGGGTTTGCGCCCAGTTTACTTTGTCAGTTCTCTTCTGCAGGGGGCTAGATCAAGGTACTCTGGTGTGCAGAAGTTGCTTTTCGGCCTCCTCATGGCCTCGAGAAAGCTGCGCCATTACTTCCAAGCACATGAGATCACAGTCGTCACTCGCTTTCCGCTGAAGAGGATACTGCAAAATCCAGAAGCAACGGGCAGGATTGTCGAGTGGGCGCTGGAACTGTCAAGCTTTGGCCTCAAGTTTGAGAGCACTTCAACTATCCAAAGCAGAGCATTGGCAGAGTTCATAGCAGAGTGGACGCCAACCCCAGATGAAGAAATTTCAGAAACGAGCATCCCCGTCAAAGAGGCAAGCAAAGAGTGGCTGATGTACTTTGATGGTGCCTTCTCGCTGCACGGCGCCGGTGCAGGCGTGCTGCTTGTCGCACCCACCGGAGAGCACCTCAAGTACGTAGTCCAGATGCACTTTCCCAAAGAGCAAGCAACTAACAATACTGCAGAGTATGAAGGATTGCTTGCCGGTCTTAGAATCGCAGCAGACCTTGGGATCAAGAAGCTCATTGTCAGGGGTGACTCATAGCTTGTCGTCCGACAAGTGAACAAGAACTACCAGAGTCCGTTGATGGAAGCGTATGTTGATGACGTGAGGAAGCTAGAAGAGCACTTTGACGGCCTACAAATGGAGCATATCCCAAGAGCTCAAAATGATATTGCTGATGGCCTGTCAAAGTGCGCCGCACTAAAGTTACCTGTGGAACAAGGGATCTTTGTGCTTAAGTTGACTCAACCATCCGTAACGCCCTCAACTGGACAAAGCAAGAAGAGGAAGTTGGTTTCCGGTGACTACTTTCCGGCAGAGCTCCCCGAAGCCGCCGCCAAGAAAGTCCCCAAGATCAACACCGAGGATGCTAAGGGGCAGTCTGCTCCGGCAAGCCTTATGGTTTGTTCCGTTGAAGCAGACGCTCCCGACAAGTTTTGCTCCGGCAAGCTTGCCGGGGAACATCAAGCTCCGGCAGGGCCGCAAGTCCTTGCCGTGGAAGCGGATGTTCCCGCAGCAGCAGATGTGCCTTTAGTCCTTGTTGTCGAGCCACAAGCTCCAGCATGGGCACATCAGATTGTCCACTTCCTTCAGACAGGAGAACTTCCCGAAGAACAAGAAGAAGCGGAAAGAGTAGCCCGGCAGTCAAGTATGTACCAGTTTGTCGATAGCATACTGTACAGAAGAAGACTCAACGGTGTGAAATTGAAGTGTATTCGCCGGGAAGATGGACAAAAGCTGTTGGCGGAGATACATGGAGGCATATGTGGCCACCACATTGGCGCAAGAGCACTTGCCGGCAAAGCTTTCCGGCAAGGTTTCTTTTGGCCGACAGCCCTCCAGGATGCAACTGCACAAGTAACCAAGTGTGAAGCGTGCCAGTTCCACTCCAAACAGATACACCAGCCAGCTCAAGCTCTCCAGACAATCCCTTTATCCTGGCCATTTTCGGTCTGGGGGCTCGATATCCTCGGCCCTTCCCCCGAGCTGTCGGGGGCTTTGAGTACTTGTACGTCGCAATCGACAAGTTCACAAAGTGGCCGGAAGTGCAGCCAGTGAGGAAGGTGACAGCACAGTCAGCAGTCAAGTTCTTCAGGTCGATTGTTTGCCGTTTCGGGATCCCTAACAGGATCATCACCGACAACGGCACGCAATTCACGAGCCGCACCTTCATGCAGTACGTCCAAGACCTTGGCGCCAAGGTCTGCTTCGCTTCTGTTGCTCATCCAAGAAGCAACGGTCAAGCAGAGAGGGCAAATGCTGAAGTGCTGCGCGGGCTCAAGACCAGAACTTTCGACAGGCTGCACAGGTGCGGAAGGAACTGGATCGAGGAGCTGCCGGTGGTTCTTTGGTCGATCAGAACGACGCCAAATCGAGCCACTGGCCAGACACCTTTCGCTCTAGTCTATGGAGCAGAGGCAGTTCTCCCCACGGAACTCGTATACGGATCACCTCGAGTGCTCGCTTATGATGAGCTTGAGCAAGAACAGCTGCGGCAAGACGACGCGCTGCTCCTTGAGGAAGATCGTCTTCAGGCTGCTGTACGAGCTGCTCGATACCAGCAAGCTTTGCGCCGCTATCATAGCCGCAAAGTTAAAGCCAGAAGCTTCGAGGAAGGCGACCTTGTTCTTCGGCGCGTTCAGTCCGCCAAGAATTCCAACAAGTTGACACCGAAGTGGGAAGGCCCTTATCGGGTGCGACGAGTCACAAGGCCTGGTGCTATCCGCCTTGAGACCGAAGATGGCATTCCAGTGAGCAACTCCTGGAACATAGAACATCTTCGTAAGTTTTTCCCATAAGGCGCGGTTGCTGGAACCCGTTAAGGCAACCACCTTTTGTACAAGTCTTGCCGCTGTTGCATGTAATCCTTTGTACAAAGCCGGGTGCATAAGTAAAACCCCATGTGCTCCGCACAGCTTGTCCATTTCATGCATTAGTTCCTTTCTTGCATATGATTATCTGACACTTTGTGCAGCACCTACATCCGGTAAGCAGTAACGAGCCGAAGAGCTCCATATTATTATTTTCTCTTCTTTCTTTTTCTTTTAAAGGAAAAGAAGGTTCTCTCGCACACAAGTTTGCCGGGGGGGAGGAGAAGATTGTGGTATGGGCCAGGCGTCGTTCAAGCAAAGACTTGCCTTACCGGGAAGCAAATGACAGAAAAGCTAAGTTGCCAAAGTTTGAGCAATCACTTTTTTAAATTTTTGAGTTATCTTCCTCGAACGACCCTGCTTTGTATGGAAAACCTGTGCGCGGAGGAACCAACTCGTGGCTAGTTGCGCCCTTACTTTGTTTCGAGTCCGCTCAACAGCTTAAGCGTGCTGCATCTAGTCGCGACAAGGTTTCTTGTCGGAAGCAGCGCCGCCAGCAGGCTGCTGAAGTTCCGCACTCAGCGCTCGCGGCTCGGGCGCCTGCGCCGACAAGTTCCCTAGAAGCGTAGGGTAAAAACATACAAAGGAAGGAATCTAGTAGAGGAAATAACATTGCAATTGATAACAGAAATAAAGTTATATTACAAGATAACTTGTCGCAGCTCTAACAGACTGTTTTCATAACATGACTAGCAACGACAAGGGAAAAGAAGAAATGGGCGGCCTAATCTACGCGTCCGCCCTCGACTCTCTTGATCTCGCTCACCTTGTCCACAATGGGTGCGACAAGGGCCTTGAGTGCATCCAGATCGGCGTCAGGCGGCAAGGACCTGAGGACGTTGGTGAAGCTGAGGCCTGGATTGCGGAAGGCTACCTTCATCAGCACCTTCTGGAGAACCCCAGCGCAGATTTTGCACGACTCGTCGGCCAGCTGCTTCGGGATCCTCTCCCGGAGCCGCTGGAGTGCCGTCGCCACGCCCTTGAAGAACAGGCTGAGCTTGGCGCTGGGTTGAAGACTCTCGTCGGAAGGATACCCAAAGTCCTCCATCCCCAGCTGCGCCAGCTCCTCGTTGATGACTGTGGCAGTGTTCACCAGGCCCTCGGTCCAGTGCTCCACTGTGTCTCTGAACGAGTTCTGGGTAACTGCAATGCTCTCCAGCAGCGCCGCGTCAGCCTTGACCTTCTCCGACAAGGTCTTCTCCCGCTCCTTGGCGGCCTCCAGCGTCTGCGTCAGCGTGGCCAGCTTCAGCTCCAGGTCTGCTTTGGAATCCTTGGCGGCGCTGAGCTCCTTACCCCTCTCAGCGAGAAGGCCTTGCAGCTCACCGTGGGTGGCGGCATCCTTCTCACGCTCACGCTTGAGCGCGGCAAGCTCCTCGCCGCTCTTCCCAATATCGGCCTCCAGCTGCACCACCTTCTCCTCTAGCTCTTTCTTGGCGGCCTCTGCAGTTGCCGCGGCGTCCTTTGCCTCCTTGAGCGCCCCGCCAAGTGCTCGCTCGCGCTCGGCGAGCTCTTCCTCGTAGCTGTCGAGGTGGGCCTTCCGCTGCACTAGTTCACCTTCCCGCGCGGACTGCTTCTCGGCGGCCAGCCTTTGTTCCTCCTCAGCCTCGGCCTTCTCGAGAAGAAAGGCCGTGCGCTCCTCGTCGACTCGCTCCCGCTCCTGCGCCAGGGACCGGAGAGCTTCTTGATTTTGGCCCCGGAGCTCCTCCGCGCGCTTTTCCATGTCAACTCCCGCCTTCGCGACAAGCGCTTCCCGGGAAGCCAGCTTGGCTTGCCGGGTGCGGTAGAGTGACAGCAGCTTCCGCAGCAGCTGCTCCTCCTCAGGCTCGCCGCTGCTGCTGCCGGGCGCGTCAACCAATGACAGTCCAGCAGAGGCGAGCACCTCCCCGTCAAAAGTCTCCCCCTCGACCGGCGCCCTGGAGCTCGATGCCCAGGGTAGCTTGATGAAGATATTGTCACCGGCCTGCAAGTAGGCACCGGGTTGGGGCTCCTCGGAGCCCGGCTCCGCAGAAGCGGCAGAGGGTTCGGCGGTCGGCACAGCGCCCGGCGCTCCTGTGGCCTCAGGGTCATCAGTGCGATCGCCCGACCCCTCGCCAGCTTCCGCAGCAGCAGCCCCGGCGGCCTCCTCGCCGGCGGTCTCATCAGCACCGGCACCTTCCTCGCCAGCGCCCTCTGTCTCCATTGGCTCAGCCGAAGATGGGTCTGAAGAACGAAGAAGGGAAGAAAATCAATCAAAAAACCAAGAAAGGAAAAACGGAAGAAGCAAAACCCAAGGGAAAGTTTCTGGGCAAGTGGATTACCTGCGCCAAGATCTTCAGTTGCAGCCTCGGTCGCCGCAGGATCAGCAGTGCCGTCCCTTGCCGGAGAGTCCCCCCTTGCCAGAGAGCGCTCCCTTGCCGGGGACTCCTCCCTTGGCGGCGCAGTCGAAGCAGGTGGCACTTCGGGACCGGCCTCCGGGCGCTCCTGATGAGGCTGCTCTGCTCCTGCACAAGTCAACAAGCAAGATATGAACAAAGGAAAAAGCACTCAAGCGCGCCCGGCAGTAGAAGGCTAAACTATGAACTTACGCTGGGGGCTGCGCTGGGGGCTGCTCTGAGGGGTAATTGCCGGGTCTGTCAAGGTGATCTCGGGCCCACCTCCTGCTGACACGATGGGGTCATCCTGGATGACGATCACTGCGGCCTTAGCCCTCTTCGCCGCTCTCTGGGCCAGTGTTCTGAAAAGAAAGGAGTCCAGATTGGAGCAAGTCAGATACAAGATATAAACAGCAAGATTGAAGGATTATAAGAGCACCAAAGAAACTCACTCTTCTTCCTCCTCGTCGGAGCTGAGCGCGGAAAGATCGAAGTCCGGCCCTCCTCCGGTGCGGCGAGGTGGAGGAGTAGGATCCCTTGCCCGCTTGGCGGGGGCAGTGGCGGTGGCCCGGGAAGATCCCGCTCCAGTTGCCGCTGTTGCGTGAGGCGCTCCCGCGGCAACATTGCTTGCCGCGGTAGAGCGCGTCGCGCGGCTTGGTGGCTGTGGAGCCGGCTGCCGCCCCGCTACGTCCCCGGCCCTGCGAAGGCGCCTCCTTGGCGGGGCCGGGGGCTCCGCCTGCGGCAAGTTCTCTGAAGGCTCAGCCTCCACCTCGCCGGCCTCGCTCGACTCGGCTTCGGAACCGGCAGGCTCCTCCTCGCCCATGAACTCCGCGCGTTCGGCAAGGTTTGTCACCTCTGCAGCCTCCGCCTCCTCCACAGTAAACCCAAACACACCCGCAGCAGCTGCGGCCGCAGCCTCTTCCGCCCTAGTAGCGATGAGCTGCAGCTCCTCGTCGGTGGTGTCACGGGTGAGGCTCTTCTGCTCGTCAGCGCGGACCGGCACTTCCTCCAAGGTGTCGAAGAGCACTCGCACAACGTCATCCACAGGCTCTTGCCAAGTTGGGACGATGCCGTGTGAATCGCACAACGGCATCATGGCGTGGATCCGATCAAGCAAGGAGTTATTGCACAAAGGAACTACGCCCCTCGGCAGTGTGAATAGGTGCTGGGGGTCGCGTTTGAATAATTCCAAGAGCATTGCGTCCAGCTCCAAGACGGTGAAGTTGTAGTTGAGGCCCGGCCGCAGCCTCATGATGTCCGCCAAATTCTCGAATTCCCAGGCGGGCCTCCCCCTCTCCTATAGGGGGGCAATGCGGCGGCGGAGGAAATCTGCCCCGACAGAGCCCGGCAAGCCTGAGGCGAAGAATCCGAGTGATGGCGATCTTCAGCCTCTCGTCTTCCGGGGCCATGTTGCTCCAGTCATTGCCGCGCACTATTGGAGTTTGGCGCACGGCGGTGAAGGGCTGCGGATTCTCCTCAACGATCCAGCACCACTCCGCTCTCCACTCCTCCCACTTGCTGCGGAGCTCACCCTCCAAGTACGCATCTTTCTTGCCGACTCTCGAGACCCAGGTAATCCCTCCGGCAAGCGGCTCTCCTCTCTCTACCCAAGGTATGAAGAAGTGGCGGAAAAGGGCAACACTAGGGTGGACTCCGACAAAGTTTTCGCACAAGTGTGCGAAAACTGCCATGGTCAGGACAGCATTGGGGGTGAAGTCAAGGAGGCGGAAGCCATATGTGTTCATAATATCACAGAAGAACTCCAAGAAGGGCGAGCAGAGCCTGCAATAGAAGAATAGCGGGAAGAACGGGTACCCATTTGAAGCCAACTCCGAGGCAGCGGCCGGGAGTACCCTCGTGCGTGGATGCGCACGCGTCTCCGTCGCCCAAAAGAGGTAGAAGTACTCCCTTAGCTCCTGCATGCCGAGCTGGGGGGTGAAGATCGCCCGCTCCTTCCGCAGCGCCGCGAGCCGCTACGCCTCGGCCGACTTCACACTCTTTCCCTTGTCGGCTTTCGGGGCCATGGCGGAGGTGGTGGGGAAGGTCGACGGCGTGGTGATGCTGGTGGCAATGGGGGGGCGGAGCGCTGCTCTCTCGGATTCGAGAAGAAGGGGGGAGCGGCGGAGTTTGTGAAGAAGGAGTAGCAGCAACCATCGAGGGGGAACGAACTGCCTCTGTTTCCTCTGCTTATAAAGAGGGACGGGGCGGACGTTTCGGCCTTCCAAATAAACAACCACCCACGATCTCTCCCACGATGCCGCATTCAACTCGTGCCGTTATGGGAGAGTGCGGTGGATACGGAACAAGATTTGGCGTGGCCCAGCCCGCGTGTGCCCGTGCCTTGTCTTGGGCCTGGCCCAACAGCGCTCGGCACCGTGTCTGGCCCATGCCCGGGGGCTCCTGTCGGTGTACTAGAATAGGGGTACCCTAGTACCTTGAACTTGTGCACGGGCAGTTGCAGCACCCCGCGGCAAAGGCTTGCCGGGCGAACGCCAAGATCCCCCAAGGTTCCCTTGGAGCCATTCAAGAACAAAGTATTTAAGCTAAGGAGACAAGACCCCGGCAAGAGGATCTTGCCGGGAAGGCCAACCAAGGCGCTCCAAGGAACTTGCCGCGACGCGCCACGCGCTCCGGCAAGGCAACAAGGCCCCGGCAAGAGGAGCTTGCCGGGAAGACTAAATAAGGTACCCCGAGGCCCGGTGAGCGACGAGCTTCTGGACCCGGCGAGATAACAACAGCGGCAAGGCGCTTGCCGCGGCAGGCGGCCACTCTGCGCCCACGCTCTAGTGCATCCACCAACGTGTCGCTCAGGGGGCCTCTCCAGGCACGCGTGGCGGGAGGCTGTGCAGCCAGCGGTGCGCAGTGGCATGCGAAGCTGACAAGATCGCCATCGTGGCGAACGGTGGCGCCCCTAACGGTCCTTTTCTGCACAGTTCGGGCGACTCAGACGGGCATTTAATGCCCTTGTCCCCTGCCGTCAGGGTTAGGTAGGGTGCACTGTACAACCAACTGTATCAACTACCTCGCTTTTTACGTTTTTACCCTCCTCTGTGTTGCCACCTGTCGGTGACCCCTTTAGCGTATAAAAGGAGGCCCTTTATTTTGAAAATTAGAGATGGAACATGAAAATTAGCTTAGAATGGCATGGAAATACCGCATATAGGTAGGTACAGTGGACTCCTAAGGCAAAACTAGTTTAAAGGGTTTTGGATGCACAAGTAGTGATCATACTTAGTGCAAAATGAAGGCTAGCAAAAAGATTGAGAAGCGACCAACCAAAAAGCCAAAAATCTCATACCCAAGCATTAAGCACAAGTAATTCCAAATGCACCATAAGTAGGATATAAATTTCATTGCATAACTATGGACTTTCGTGCTTGCATAGGGAATTACAAACCTTAACATCAATGTTCTTACTAAAGCACAATTACTCATCAACATGACTAACATATCATATCGTCATATCTCAAAACCATTACTAAGAATCAAGTTTATTTTGTCCAATGATCTTCATAAAAGTTTTTATATGTTGCTTTTGATAAGCTCAAACAAATATAAGTGAAGATCACGAGCATAATATTTCTAGCTCTCAAAATAATCTAAGTGAAGCAAGAGAGAATTTATAAAAAAAATACTAACTCACAAATAAATCTAAGTGAATCATGAGAGAATTTCTTCAAAAATAACGAAGCACACCGTGCTCAAAAAGATATAAGTGAAGCACTAGAGCAAATCCATGGCTCTAAAATTTTAAGCATAGGAGGAAGCATAGCATAATTTTTAGCTCTCCCAAAATGATGTGTCCAACAAGGATTAAAGACTTAGAACACAAAGCAAAACAAGCAAAGACTCATATCATACAAGACGCTCCAAGCAAAACTCATATTATGTGACGAATAAAAATATAGCTTCAAGTAAAATACCGATGGTTGTTAGAAGAAAGTGAGGATGCCACTCGGGGGCATCCCCAAGCTTAGTTGCTTGCTATTTCTTTGAATATTATCTTGGATTGCCTCAGGCATCCCCAAGCTTAGCCTTTTGCTAATCCTTATTCCTTCATCCATCGTAAGATCACCCAAAACTTGAATACTTCAATCACACAAAACTCAACAAAACCTTTGTGAGATCCGTTAGTATAAGAAAGCGAACCACTACTATAAGTATTGTTTCAAACATATTCTTATTTTGTTTTTGCATTATATCTACTGTATTCCAACTTTTCTATGGCAAAAAATCATCAAATAAAACCATAGAATCATCAAAATAAGCACACAACGCAAAGAAAACAGAATCTTTAAAAAACGGAAATGTCAGTAGCAATCTGAATATTTGGAATACTTTGTAACTCCAAAAATTCTGAAATAAATTGGTGGACGTCATACATTTTTCTATTGATCTTCTGCAAAAAGAATCAACTCAAAATCACTATTCTGTTAAAAATGACAAATAATTTGGTCAGTGCAAAAGTTTCTATTTTTCAGCAAGATCAAATCAACTTTCACCCAAATCTTCCCAAAGGCCTTGCTTGGCACAAACACTTATCGAAACATAAAAAACACAATCATAAAAGTAGAATAATTTTGCTAACACACAAGAACATAAATCAAAAAGCAAAAATAAATTTTATTCATTGGGTTGCCTCCCAACAAGCGCTATCGTTTTACGCCCCTAGCTAGGCATAACGCGTAGGATCTAAGTTTTGTCATCTTTGGTTCTAGATCCATAAGATGCCCTAATGATTGATTCATATGGTGGCATAATTCTTGTTCTAGGTAAGTGTAGTGGAAATTGAAATTTAATATTGCCTTCTTTCATATCAATCATGACACCAATAGTATGCAAAAACGGTCAAGAATAATTGGACAAGACGAATTGCAATCAATATCAAGAACAATAAAATCTATGGGCGCATAATTCCTATTTGCAAGAATAAGAACATCATTAATTCTTCCCATAGGCTTTTTAATAGTACAATCCGCCCAGTGCAAATTTAAATAGCATTCTTCAATATTGTTAAGACCAAGCACATCACATAAAGATTTCGGAATTGTAGAAACACTAGCACCCAAGTCACACAAAGCAAAACAATCATAATTTTTAATCTTGATTTTGATAGTAGGTTCCCACTCATCATGCGATTTTCTAGGAATTGAAACTTCTAATTCCAACTTTTCTTCAAACGCTTTCATCATGGCATCAACAATATGTTTAGTAAAATCTCTATTTTGTTCATAAGCATGGGGTGAACTTATCATGGATTGCAACAAAGAAATACAATCAACCAAAGAGCAACTATCATAATTAAAGTCTTTGTAATCCAAAATAGTGCGCACATCACCACTTAAAGTCTTGACCTCTTCAAACCCAGCTTTATCAATTTTCTCAACAAGATTTTCACCCTCCGAATCATAGGGACACATTCTAGCTAAAGTTGACTCTTCTCAAGTCCCTTTTTCATCAATCTTAATTTTACTAAACAAAGAATCAATAGAAGAAACACCAATCATTTTAAGATCTTCACTTTTATCTTCTAACGAGATTGGTTTGGCAGCCATTTGATTCACTAAATTTGCTTGTGCATCGGATATTTTTTCCAACAAACTTTCAGCAAAAGCATACTTAGATTGGAGATTGAAATCTTCTCTACTAATATCATCAAGTTGTTTCGTTATAGCTTCTAACACAATGGAGTGTTCCTTAAGTTCTTCAGTAAAATATTTATTATGCTCAAATTGTGTAGTCATATATTCCTTAGTACTTTTCTCAATTTCAAGCAAAATATTTGGATAAGGAACATCATAATATTTTCTTTGAGACATCATGACAACGCAAACAAGAACGCACACAAAAACAGATCCGACGAGAAAATGACGAACGAAAAAGAGGGCGAATAAAATGGCAATTTTTTGTGAAGTGGGGGAGAGGAAAAGGAGATGCAAATTGCAAATAATATAAATTGCAAGGAGATGAGCTATGTGATTAGGAACCTGGTTGATGTTGAAGATCCTCCCCGGCAATGGCGCCAGAAATGGCAAGTTGATGGGAGACTATCTTGACGTGATCCTCCCTGGCAACTGTGCCAGAAATTCCTTTTGATGTCTGCTAGAACTACGTCGGTATTTCCCCAAAGAGGAAGGGATGATGTAGTATAGCGACGGTAGGTATTTCCCACAGTGATGAGACCAAGGTTATCGAACCAGTAGGAGAACCTCCTCATACCATGTCAATAGCACCTGCACACAAATAACAAATACTCGCAACCCGACGTGTTAAAGGGGTTGTCAATCCCTTTCGGGTACGGCACCTCAAGATAGGCAAATAACGTGAGGCAAAAGTGGTAGATGGGACAAATAGATCATGGAAAAAATAAATTACAGCAAGGTATTTTTGTATTTTTGGTTTAATAAATCTGAAAATAAATCCAAAGGAAAATAGATCGCAAAGACAAATATGATGAAAAGAGACCCGGGGGCCGTAGGTTTCACTAGTGGCTTCCCTTGAGAAAAATAGCAAACGGTGGGAAAACAATTACTGTTGGGCAATTGATAGAACTTCAAATAATCATGACGATATCCGGGCAATGATCATTATATAGGCATCACGTCCAAGATTAGTAGACCGACTCCTGCCTGCTTGTACTACTATTACTCCACACATCGACCGCTATCCAGCATGCATCTAGTGTATTAAGTTCATGGAGAAACGGAGTAATGCAATAAGAACGATGGCATGATGTAGACAAGATCTATTTATGTAGAAATAGACCCCATCTTGTTATCCTTAGTAGCAACGATACATACGTGTCGTTTCCCCTTCTGTCACTGGGATCAAGCACCGTAAGATTGAACCCATCACAAAGCACCTCTTCCCATTACAAGATAAATAGATCAACTTGGAAAAACAAAACCCAAATAACGGAGAAGAAATACGAGGCTATAAGTAATCATGCATATAATAAGAAATCAAAGAAGACTCATATAACTTTCATGGATAAAAACATAGATCTGATCATAAACTCAAAGTTCATCGGATCCCAACAAACACACCGCAAAAAGGCTTAAATCATATGGATCTCCAAGATACCATTGTATTGATAATTAAAAGAGAGAGAGAAAGCCATCTAGCTACTAACTACGGAACCGTAGGTGTACAAAGAACTAGTCACACATCATCGGAGAGGCACCAATGGAAGTGGTGAACCCCTCCGTGTTGGTGTCTAGATTGGATCTGGTGGTTCTAGACTCTGCGGCGGCTGGAATTGATTTTCGTAGACTCCCCTAGGGTTTCTGGAATATTCGGGTATTTACAGAGCAAAGAGGTGGTTCGGGGGCACTCGAGGTGGGCACAACCCACCAGGGCGCGCCTGGGCCCCATGGCGCGCCGTGGTGGGTGCTGCTCCCCTCGAGGCACCCCCCAGGTGCTTCCTTGGCCCACTGGATGTCTTCTGGCTCAAAAAAATTGTCAAGAAGTTTCGTTGTGTTTGGACTTCGTTTGATATTGATTTCCTGCAGTGTAAAAAATATGCAGAAAACGACAACTGACATTGGGCACTATGTGAATTGGTTAGTACCAAAAAATGATATAAAATGACTATGAAATTATTGTAAAACATCCAAGAATGATAATATAATAACATGGAACAATAAAAAATTATAGATAATTGGAGACATATCACATACCCTCCGATATTACTCATAGATTTATCAAAATAAGCAAATAACACGTAGAAAATAAAATCTGTTTAAAACCGAACAGTCTGTAGGAATCTGGAAACTTTGTATACTTCTGTAACTCCAAAAATTCTGAAACATTAGGACAATATAAGAATTTTGTATATCAATCTTTTGTAAAAAATCAGATCAAAAGCACGTTCTAGTGAATTTTCAAATTTCCTGGACTGAGCGAAAAAGTTTCTGTTTTTGCACAGAATCAAGTCAACTATCATCCACACTATCCCGAAGGCTTTACGTGGAAATTTATTGAAACAAAAGCTATAAAACATGATTACTACAGTAGCATAATCATGTGAACACACAAAAATAGTAGGGGTCAAAATTGGGTTGTCTCCCAACAAGCGCTTTTCTTTAATGCCTTTTTAGCTAGGCAAGATGATGTCAATGATGCTCACATAAAAGATAAGAATTGAAACATAATGGGAGCATCATGAAGCATATGACTAGCACATTTAAGTCTAACCCACTTCCTATGTCTAGGGATTTTGTGAGCAAACAACTTATGGGAACAAGAATCAACTAGCATAGGAAGGCAAAACAAGCATAACTTCATGATTTTCAACACATAGAGAGGAAACTTGATATTATTGCAATTCCTACAAGCATATATTCCTCCGTCATAATAATTTTCAGGAGCATCATGAATGAATTCAACAATATAAATATCACATAAATCATTCTTTTCATGATGAACAAGCATAGAATTTGTATTACTCTCCACATAAGCAAATTTCTTCTCATGAATAGTAGTGGGAGCATCATAAGAAACTCGAATACTATAAATTGTTTCCACATTAAAAGAGTAATGTAAAGAAAAAAAAAGGGTAGTCATAATCATGACAAGTTTATAAATATAATCATCACTACTTTTTATAACATAAGTATCATCACAATAATCATCATAAGTATCAACTTTGTTCTCATCATAATCAGTTGAAACCTCTTCCAAGATAGTGGAATCATTACTAAATAAAGACATGACCTCTCCAAATCCACTTTCATAATTGTCACAATAAGATTCAACACCCTCCAAAATAGTGGGATCATTACTTCCTGAATTTGACACTCTTCCAAACCCGCTTTCATCAATATAATCATCATAAATAGGAGGCATGCTATCATCATAATAAATTTGCATATCAAAACTTGGGAGGCTAAAAATATCATCTTCAATAAGCATAGCATCCCCAAGCTTGGGACAAACATTAATTGCAGCAAATAATTTCTCAAACATGTCATTCTCATCAAACATAGCATCCCCAAGCTTGGGCCTTTGCATATCATAAGCATAATCACTCACATCATTAATAGTATGGATAGCACCAATAGTATAGCAATTATTATCATCACAATGAGTAATAGGCATAACAATAATAGGAGCAACATCATTTGGGAGGGATACCCTTTTACCTTTGCTTCTCCATCCTTTCTTTTCTTTTCTCCACATTATGTGTGGGTTTAATCCTATTTTGGAGCTCCTTATTAATGTGATTGGTTGAATAGAAGGATCCTCCTAGTTACCTGGTTCATAAGAAATAATAGGAGGATATTGTGAAACCTCTTCCCTTTCATTACTATTCGCTTCATCTTATATTTGTTTCCTTGTCTTTATGTAATTGGCAATATAAGGATTTTTTCAATGCAAGTCACCGCACAATACATATAAATTCCCTCTAGATCAAAATCAAGAACTCTCTCACGGGAAAATTCTGGAATATCCTTAGTTATACATTTCATTACTTCATAACCCAAAAGCAAAGTACGTTCATTATGATGCACAAGGGAAACCAAGTCATCACAATTTTTGGACATGATTCGATCATGAAACAATTTGCATTGGATATTTAAATGACCATGTTCATTGCAAAGTTCACAAGGATGGCTAAGAAAATTTAAATTTTTAGCACAAACATCTAGCCTCTCTTGCAACCATTTAGTTTCTAAATACTTATGCCTCTTGCAAAATATATCTTCCCTATTTGGTGTGTACTTGCAAACTCTATGCACCCCACAAAAGTTGACATGCTTATAAGAGAAATTTTTATCATGACTAGTGCAATCATCATTAGTACTATGGATATTCAAAGAGTTCATGCTAACAAAATTGCAATCATGCTGATCATTCAAAGACTGTATGCCAGACATTTCATTGCATTCTTCTTCTAACACTTTGGCACAATTATCGGAATCCTTATTTTCACGAAATACATTAAGCATATGACGCAACCTCAATTCCATTTTTTTAATTTTCTTTTATAAGTGATAAAACAAGAAACTAAAAGATTCGATTGCAACATCTAAAGATATACCTTCAAGCATTAACCTCCCTGGCAACGGCGCCAGAGGAGATCTTGATGTCTACTATACAACCTTTCTTCTTGTAGACGTTGTTGGGCCAGTGGATCACGTGAATATCCCATTGTCACCATAGATAAGCACATGCAAGACATACATCAAGTGTTCTCAAATCCTTAAAGACTCAATCCGATAAGATAACTTCAAAGGGAAAACTCAATCCATTACAAGAAGATAGAGGGGGAGAAACATCATAAGATCCCACTATAGTAGCAAAGCTCACGGTACATCAAGATTGTGCCAAATCAAGAACACAAGAGAGAGAGAGAAAGAAAGAGAGAGAGAGAGTGAGAGAGAGAGAGAGAGATCAAACACATAGCTACTAGTACATACCTTCAGCCCCGAGGGTGAACTACTCCCTCCTCATCATGGATAGCGCCGGGATGATGAAGATGGCCACCGGTGATGATTCCCCCTCCGGCAGGGTGCCAGAACAGGGTCCAGATTGGTTTTTCATGGCTACAGAGGCTTGCGGCGGCGGAACTCTCGATCTTGGTTCTGTTCTGGAAGTTTGGGGATATATAAGAGGTGTTGGCGTCAGGAACAAGTCAAGGGGGTCCACGAGGCATCCACGGGGTAGGGGGTGCACTTAGCGGGGTAGGGCATGCCCTCCACCCTCGTGGTGGCCTCGGGACTCTTCTGGTCCATCTCCGCTACTCTATGGGCTTCTTCTGGTCAAAAAATAATCTCCGTAAATTTTCAGGTCAACTGGACTTCGTTTGATATTCCTTTTCTGTGAAACTCAAAAACAAGGAAAAAACAAAAACTGGCACTGGGCTCTAGGTTAATAGGTTAGTCCCAAAAATCAAATAAAATAGCATATAAATGCATATAAAACATCCAAGATAGATAATATAATAGCATGGAACATTCAAAAATTATAGATACCTTGGAGACGTATTAGTTGTCATAGTAGGGTGGCACATTCTTCACATTGATGCCATAGTCCTTGAGGGTTTGCTTCATCCATAGTAGTTGAGCACAACCAGAACTAGCAGCAATGTACTTAGCTTCAGCAGTAGAGAGTGATACGCAGTTCTGCTTCTTTGAGGACCAACATACCAAGGATCGTCCAGGGAAATGACATGTGCCTGATGTTGACTTGCGATCCACCCGATCACGAGCATAGTCAGAGTCAGAATATCCAATGAGATCAAAAGCCGAGCCCTTGGGATACCATAATCCCAGTGTTGGAGTGTGAGCTAGATATCGAAGAATATGTTTCACAGCCTTGTGGTGTGATTCCTTCGGTATAGCTTGAAACCGGACACACATGGAAACACTAAGCATAATATTCAGCCTAGATGCACATAGATACAATAAAGAGCCAATCATGGAGTGGTATACCTTTAGATCGAAGTCTTTACCATTTACATCGGTGCATAGATGGCCATTTGTGGGCATAGGGATTTTGACACCTTTGCAATCTTGCATGTCAAATTTCCTCAACACATCCTTGAGGTATATCTCTTGAGATATGAAGATGTCATTGTGTTGTTGACGAATTTGAAGACCTAAGAAGAATTTCAATTCTCCCATCATAGACATTTGATATTCTTCACTCATCATATAGGCAAATTCATCACTGTAACGTTGGTTAGTACAGCCAAAGATAATATCATGAACATATATTTGGCACAAGAATAATTAATCATCATATGTTTTGGTGAAAAGAGTTGGGTCAAGTGAACCAGGTTTGAAGCCTTTCTTCATGAGGAATTCCTTCAAAGTATCATACCACGCCTGAGGGGCCTGCTTGAGGCCGTAGAGGGCCTTATTGAGTCTGAAGACATGATCAGGAAGCTTTGGATCCTCAAAACCTGGTGGTTGAGCAACATATACTTCTTCCTCAAGCTTACCATTGAGGAATGCACTTTTCACATCCATTTGATATAAGATGATATTATGATGGTTAGCATAAGCAAGCAATATGTGAATAGCCTCATGTCTTGCACAGGTGCAGAAGTTTCATCGGAATCAATTCCTTCAACCTATGTGTATCCTTGAGCTACAAGACTAGCCTTATTCCTCACCACAAGGCCATTCTCATCTTGCTTGTTGTGGTAGATCCATTTTGCGTCGATGATATTATGCTTGCATGAGTCTGGTCGCTTGACAAGCTCACACACATTGTTGAGCTCGAATTGATGTAATTCCTCTTGCATAGCTTGAATCCACTCACGCTCCGAAAATGCCTCATCAACTTTGGTGGGCTCTATGATAGAAACAAAAGCAAAATGCCCACAAACGTAGAGAAATGTGAAGCTTTTGAGCGTGTGAGAGGACCTGGTGCGTTGATGTCGTCGATGATTCTCTCAATCTACACTTCATTTGCAACGCGAGGATGAGCAGGTTGACGACTTTTATTTGGCTCAGCATTTTCTTCAGAGCCATTTCCTTTAGGTACACTAGCATGATTTTCGTCACGTTCTGGAATGACTTCTTCAATAGATTCTTTAGTGGGTTTGACATCCTCAGTAGCCTTGAACTTGATGGATTCCTCAGATGACATTTCATCTAGCACAGGAGGTGGGTGCTCTCTTTGCTAGCCGTTAGTTTTGTCGAACCGCACATCTACCTTCAGGAGGTAGGTGATAGGTGTTGAAGACTCTGTAGGTGTGCGAGTCCTTTTCGTAATCAAACATAAAACCTTCATGTGCTTTCTGTGCAAATTTAGAATTGTGATGAGGATCTCTAATCCAGCATTTAGCACCGAAGACTTTGAAATAACTCACATTGGGTTTCTTGTTAGTGAGGCGTTCATAGGAGGTCTTTTTGAAGAATTTGTGAAGATATACCCTGTTGATGATGTGGCATGCAATATCAATAGCGTCAGGACAGAAACAAGGAGGTGTCTTGTATTCATCAAGCATAGTGCGAGCCATCTCAACAAGAGTCCTGTTCTTGCACTCCACGATGCCATTCTGGTGAGGAGTATAAGGGGCAGATAACTCGTGAGTAATACCAAGTTCATCAAGATAGTAATCAAGACTAGTATTCTTGAACTCAGTCCCATTATCACTCCGAATATGCTTGATCTTCACACCGAAGTTCGTGGATGATGTTGAGGAAAATCGTTTGAAGACTTCCTGCACTTCAGTTTTGTAAGTGATGATATGCACCCATGTGTAACGAGAATAATCATCAACAATGACAAAGCCATATAGAGATGTTGCATTTGTAAATGTGGCATAATGAGTAGGGCCAAATAGATCCATGAGAAGTAATTCAAAGGGACGAGAGGTGGCCATGATTGTCTTCGAGGTGTGATTGGCTCTAGTTATCTTTCCAGCCTCACAAACCCCACAAAGATGATCTTTGAGAAATTTGACACCCTCGATGCCAATAACATGCTTCCTCTTCGTGAGTGTATGCAAGTTCCTCATGCCAGCATGACCAAGTCGTTGATGCCATAACCAGCCTTCTGAAGCTTTTGCAAGTAGACATGTGGTAGGTTGTGGTCCTGCAGAGAAATCAAAAATATACAAGTCTCCTCTCCTAAAGCCTTCAAAGACTTTGGAATTGTCAGATTCCATTAGCACAATACAATGATATTTGCCAAAGAAGACAACCATATCAAGATCACAAAGCATTGGACAGACATGAGGTTGAATCCTAAGGACTCGACAAGCATGACTTTGTCCATGTGTATATCCTTTGAGATTGCAACCCTACCTAGACCCAATACCTTGCTTTTTCCTTTGTCAGCATAGGTAATATGCTTCAGATGAGATGGAGATAAAGCGGTGTCCATCAATAAGTTCCTGTCACCGGTCATGTGATTTGTACATCCACTGTCGAGTACCCACTCAGTAGGTTTGGGTTGTTCATCCTGCAGATGAATTAGTGCAACTTACGAACCCATATGCTTCATCAGTGAAGAATATGACATCAATTTCACCAGATTGAATTTCATCAAGAAGTCCAACAGATATAGTAGTATGAGGATGTGAGAAATGAGTAATTCATGTCTTAGTGATTAGCTTGCGTCCTTTCAAGCATATTCAGGTCTCCAGCAAATTCTTTAGATGATTAAGTTTCTCTGGAGACCTGACCCTGCATAAGAGATTAGTTCTTTTTCTTCACCACCCACATTTGAAGGGGTGGCAAAGAGTTCATCATTCTACGAACTCCGTAAGAGAAAGGTGGCATTGAAGCCAATGCACTTCATTTCACAGAAGAGGGGTTAGAGTAAGCATATGAATAAGCAGAGAAATTCTTCGATCACTTATGAACATAATGATTTGAAGAATAATGCACATATTCATAGCCTTTAGACTTTCCCTGCGAAACAGAAGTGTTTGCATGATGATGTTCATATGAGGATTTGGATCCATGTGAGGAATTTGATCCAAATGAAGAATTTGGTCCATATGAGGACTTGGATCCACATGAAGATTTTGATCCATATGAAGAATTTGATCTGGGGTTCCAATTTTTGACAGGTGGTGTCATGAGGACATTCACCTGAAAACTTTCAAGGCACTTTTTGGGAACTAGATTTTCTTCATAGAGGGATCATTCCTGCAGTTAGTTCCAACATATCGAGCAAATACTTCACCATTCTGATTTTTGAACAGTTTATAGTTGGAGTCAGATGACTCATCAGAGGAACATGTAGATTCACAAGTAAAGCTAGATAAAGTGGATGGATCTACAGGAGGTCCTTTCGCAGCAACCCATGAGGTTTTGGGATACTACTCAGGTTTCCAATAGGTCCCATCAGCATTGAGTTTCCTCTCAAAGGCAATACCATCTTTCCTAGGGATCCTGTTAAGGATCTGCTTTTTGAGCATGTCACAAAGAGTATGATGCCCTTTGAGGCTTTTGTATATGCCTATCACATAAAATTCCTTCAACCCTGCATTATCGTCAGTGATACTTGTTGTCGGTGTACTAGAATAGGGGTACCCTAGTACCCCGAACTTGTGCACGGGCAGTTGCAGCACCCCGCAGCAAGGCTTGCCGGGAGAACGCCAAGATCCTCCGTGGTTCCCTTGGAGCCATTCAAGAACAAAGTATTTAAGCTCAGGAGACAAGGCCTCGGCAAGAGGAGCTTGCCGGGAAGGCCAACCAAGGCACTCTAGGGAACTTGCCGCGACGCGCCATGCACTCCGGCAAGGCAACAAGGCCCCAGCAAGAGGAGCTTGCCGGGAAGACCAACCAAGGTACCTCGAGGCCCGGTGAGCGACAAGCTTCCGGACCCGACAAGATAACAGCAGCGGCAAGGCGCTTGCCGCGGCAGGCGGACACTCTGTGCCCACGCTCCAATGCATCCACCAACATGTCGCTCTGGGGGCCTCTCCAGGCGCGCATGGCGGGAGGCTGTGCAGCCAGCGGTGCGCAGTGGCATGCGAAGCTGACAAGATCGCCATCGTGGCGAACGGTGGCGCCCCTAACGGTCCTTTTCTGCACTGTTTGGGCGACTCAGACGGGCATTTAATGCCCTTGTCCCCTGCCGTCAGGGTTAGGTAGGGTGCACTGTGCGAGTAACTGTACCAACCACCTCACCTTTTACATTTCTACCCTTCTCTGTGTTGCCACCTGTCGGTGACCCCTTTAGCGTATAAAAGGAGGCCCATGCGCAACGTAGGGGAGGTTCGACTGGTTCGAAACCCAGAAAAACACTACACTCTCTCTCTGGAGCAAGAACACAAGATAATCAAACAAGCAGCAGTAGGAGTGTTATCTCTCCGGAGAGCTCCGAAGCTGGGTAAACCGCTCGTGTGCTTCGCCTCGATCTGCTCTTCGTGTGATCTCCGCCCCCCGCCGAACCGAAAGGGGCTCGGTCCGCCAGCCCCATAGGTGTTCGTGGGTTCGCACGAGCTAGATCTTCATTCCCTTCGTCAACATGCCACCGAAGAAGAAGACTTCGGCGGCAGCCGCTCCGTCCACGTCACTTCCACCACCGTTGGAGCAAACGGGTGGTGGAATGGACGCCGGCGGAAGAATGGACGTCGACGAGGAAGCTTATGATGCTGCCAGGTCCAAGGACAAGGCTGCACAAACCTCGGCGACTGTACATGTTCCGCGCCACTCTCAGGAGGCGCAAGACCAACAGCGTCATAACACTCGCAGTGCCATACGCATGATAGGCCAAGACCAAGCTGGTGGATCTCGAGGCGCTCAAGACCAGCATGCACGCCAGCGTGCTGACACGAGCGGGGCACGGTCGCCTGGACGGGATACTGCTCCTTCTAATATAGTTAGAAGTCCGAGCACGTCCCGCTCCTCACGCCGTCCGCCACTGCCACCCACCACTCCAGCAGAAGCTTTGGCGCGAGCTCAACTGCTCCTAGATTACCCTCCGACGTCGGACAAGATCGACGAATGGAGGGCCACCATTCAAAGTCTCATCGGCTACGCCAACGGCGACACTCCACGGCGGCCGAGCGCGTCGCCGCCGCGGCAGGGTTGCCGGGCGCGAGCTGGTGGCGACGAAACGGGTGGAGGTGCAACTACCATGCAATCACCACCCAAAGGCCAAGATCGCCGACTCGCCGGATCCACCTCGACAGCGACTCCACCACATCGTCGGATCCACGAGCTCGTCACGATCAGCGCCAAGTTCTTCATGATCAACAACAAGAAGACACTCGAACTCGCATCGAGCGCCAAAGAGAAGCGCGACGTCAATCCGACAAGCGCGCTGGGCCCTCTGTTGACATGCATGTGCCAGGGGAACCAGGCGATCTGCCGTACGCGGTAGGTTGCCCTGCGTTCACACGTGAGCTGCGGCAAGTCCAGTGGCCCAGCACGAAGAACTTCAAGCCAGACGTACCGGATAAGTACGACGGCAAGACGCATCCGTCGGAGTTCCTCAGCATCTACACCATTGCGGTGCAGGCTGCCGGGGGACGGATGACAAGATCCTTGCCAACTACTTCCCGCTGGTGCTCAAGCCCAACGTCAGATCCTGGCTCATGCACTTGCCGGACAACTCCATATCCTCTTGGGATGATCTGTGCCATCAGTTTGTCGGCGCCTTCACAGGCGGACACAAGCCTCATGGCCAGGAGAGTGATCTTCATCTGCTCGCCCAGAAGGAAGGAGAGCCCCTGCGCAAGTACATTCAGAGATTCAGCAGTGTGGAGCACAACATCCCAGACGTCCACCTTGCCGCGGTGATCAGCGCGTTCCATCAGAACGTGCGAAACCACAGGATGCGGGAGGAAATGGTGATGTGCAAGATCAGGGACGTCAGTGAGTTATATGCACTGGCCGACAAGTGTGCACGTGTTGAGGAAGGGAGGAGACTCCCCGGAGAGAATGTAGGAGCGGGAGGATCTGACAGTGAAGATGCCGCCCCGGCAAGGAAAAACCAGCGGCAGAACAATAGGAAGAGGAAAGGCAAAGAGGTGCTAGTTGTTGAGCAGTCCGGCAACGGTGGTGGCGCCAAGAAAGACAAAGCTAGTGACTCTGGCAAGGAGGTTGCCGCGGAGGTGGCGGTCACCGACAAGCAGGACAGCACCAACAAGCAGTATTGCAAGATCCACCGCACCAAGGGCCATGATCTCCAGAGCTGCAAAAAAGTCAAGCAGCTTGTTGAGCAACAAAAAGCTGAATACGAGCGGCGCGACAAGGAGAAGGCCCAGGAAGGTGCTGGGGGATCCGCCAAGAAACGTCCCGGCCGAGGAGGACGCTGCGGCAAGGCCAAGCAGTGGCAAGGAGACAGACCTCCTCGCAGTCGCGACAAGGATGAAGATAACGATGACGATGAAGACATGGATGATGAGGAGACTGATGAGCAGGAGTTCCAGAAAGCCACAGAGGTCCTGTGTGTTGACGGTGGTGCTTCTCTGCATACCTCGCACCGTCAACTCAAGCAGTGGGTGCGGGAAGTAAATGCAGCAGAACCACCCGTCGAGTCACGCAAGCCTCTGAAATGGTCCAGCACGCCTATCATCTTTGATATTGAGGACCACCCTGATCGCATAACTGCGGTCGGGTGCTTGCCGATGTTGGTTTCACCAACAATCCGCAACCTCAAGGTCACTAAGATGCTAGTTGACGGTGGGGCCGGCTTGAACCTGATCTTCTCCGCGGTGCTCCAGAAACTCCAGATCCCTGACAGCGAGCTCGAAGAGACCAGTACATTTCAAGGAATCAACCCGGGAAGGAGCAAGCCGAAGGGAAAGATCACGTTGCCGGTAACATTTGGCAGCGAGCTGAACTTCAGGACTGAGAGGGTCACGTTTGATGATGCTGACTTTCCATTACCTTACAATGGAATCCTTGGCCGTCCGGCACTCGCCAAGTTCATGGCAGCCTCTCACTATGCGTACAACGTATTGAAAATGCCAGGCCCGATAAGTGTCATCTCTGTCCCTGGCGACAAGAAGGATGCTCTTATCCGTGCCGACAAGATCTACCGGGAAGCAGCAGCCGCAGCAGAACGCAAGACACTTGCCGCTGAAGCTCCCGGGGGGAAGAAGAAGACCAAGTCCGGCAAGAGCTCTGATGCCCACTCCGGCAAGCGCACCTCTTCGGAGTGCTGCGCTACCGTCGAGGACGCACCATCGAGCTCCACCGGCAAGTGTAAGAAGGCAATGGTAGCTCCACCTAAGACCAAGAAGGTGTCCGCCAAGGAGGACGGCACTGGTGGTACCTTCACCATCAGCGCCACTCTTGACCCCAAATAGGAAAGCGCGCTCGTTGCTTTCCTGCGGGCGAATGTCGACGTGTTTGCGTGGCAACCGTCTGATATCCCCGGTGTTCCCAGGAAAGTAATTGAGCACCACCTTGCCGTCTGTCCTCATGCGCGGCCCGTCAAGCAGAAAGTTAGGAAACAGGCAGTGGAGCGCCAAGAATTCATCGCATAAGAAATCAAGAAGTTGGAAGAAGAAGACCAAGTCCGGCAAGAGCTCTGATGCCCACTCCGGCAAGCGCACCTCTTCGGAGTGCTGCGCTACCGTCGAGGACGCACCATCGAGCTCCACCGGCAAGTGTAAGAACGCAATGGCTGATGTACTTTGATGGTGCCTTCTCGCTGCAAGGCGCCGGTGCGGGCGTGCTGCTTGTCGCGCCCACCGGAGAGCACCTCAAGTACGTAGTCCAGATGCACTTTCCCAAGGAGCAAGCAACCAACAATACCGCAGAGTATGAAGGATTGCTTGCCGGTCTCAGAATCGCAGCAGACCTTGGGATCAAGAAGCTCATTGTCAAGGGTGACTCACAGCTTGTCGTCGGCCAAGTGAACAAGAACTACCAGAGTCCATTGATGGAAGCATATGTTGATGAAGTGAGGAAGCTAGAAGAGCGCTTTGACGGCCTACAGATGGAGCATATCCCAAGAGCTCAGAATGACATTGCTGATGGCCTGTCAAAGTGCGCCGCACTGAAGTTACCTGTGGAACCAGGGATCTTTGTGCTCAAGTTGACTCAACCATCCGTAACACCATCAACTGGACAAAGCAAGAAGAGGAAGTTGGTTTCTGGTGACTACTTTCCGGCAGAGCTCCCCGAAGCCGCCGCCAAGAAAGTCCCCAAGATCAACACCAAGGATGCTGAGGAGCAGTCTGCTCCGGCAAGCCTTATGGTTTGTTCGGTTGAAGCAGACGCTCCCGACAAGTTTTGCTCCGGCAAGCTTGCCGGGGAACATCAAGCTCCGGCAGGGCCGCAAGTCCTTGTCGTAGAAGCGGATGTTCCCGCAGCAGCAGATGTGCCTTTAGTCCTTGTTGTCGAGCCACAAGCTCCAACATGGGCACAGCAGATTGTCCATTTCCTTCAGACAGGAGAACTTCCCGAAGAGCAAGAAGAAGCGGAAAAAGTAGCCCGGCAGTCAAGTATGTACCAGTTTGTCGACAGCATACTGTACAGAAGAAGACTCAGCGGTGTGAAATTGAAGTGTATTTGCCGGGAAGATGGACAAAAGCTGTTGGCAGAGATACATGGAGGCATATGTGGCCACCACATTGGCGCAAGAGCACTTGCCAGCAAAGCTTTCCGGCAAGGTTTCTTTTGGCCAACAGCCCTCCAGGATGCAACTGCACAAGTAACCAAGTGTGAAGCGTGCCAGTTCCACTCCAAACAGATACACCAGCCAGCTCAAGCTCTCCAGACGATCCCTTTATCCTGGCCATTTTCGGTCTGGGGGCTCGATATCCTCGGCCCTTTCCCCCGAGCTGTCGGGGGCTTTGAGTACTTGTACGTCGCAATCGACAAATTCACAAAGTGGCCGGAAGTGCAGCCAGGGAGGAAGGTGACAGCACAGTCAGCAGTCAAGTTCTTCAGGTCAATTGTTTGCCGTTTCGGGATCCCTAACAGGATCATCACCGACAACGGCACGCAATTCACGAGCCGCACCTTCATGCAGTACGTCCAAGACCTTGGCGCCAAGGTCTGCTTCGCTTCTGTTGCTCATCCGAGAAGCAACGGTCAAGCAGAGAGGGCAAATGCTGAAGTGCTGCGCGGGCTCAAGACCAGAACTTTCGACAGGCTGCGCAAGTGCGGAAGAAACTGGATCGAGGAGCTGCCGGTGGTTCTTTGGTCGATCAGAACGACGCCAAATCGAGCCACTGGCCAGACGCCTTTCGCTCTAGTCTATGGAGCAGAGGCAGTTCTCCCCACGGAACTCGTATACGGATCGCCTCGAGTGCTCGCTTATGATGAGCTTGAGCAAGAACAGCTGCGACAAGACGACGCGCTGCTCCTTGAGGAAGATCGTCTTCAGGCTGCTGTACGAGCTGCTCGATACCAGCAAGCTTTGCGCCGCTACCATAGCCGCAAAGTTAAGGCCAGAAGCTTCGAGGAAGGCGACCTTGTTCTTCGGCGCGTTCAGTCCGCCAAGAATTCCAACAAGTTGACGCCGAAGTGGGAAGGCCCTTATCGGGTGAAACGAGTCACAAGGCCCGGCGCTGTCCGCCTTGAGACCGAAGATGGCATTCCGGTGAGCAACTCCTGGAACATAGAACATCTTCGTAAGTTTTTCCCGTAAGGCGCGGTTGCCGGAACCCGTTCCGGCAACCACCTTTTGTACAAGTCTTGCCGCTGTTGCATGTAATCCTTTGTACAAAGCCGGGCGCAGATCCCGTGCATAAATAAAACCCCATGTGCTCCGCACAACTTGTCCATTTCATGCATTAGTTTCTTTCTTGCATGCGTTATCTGACACTTTGTGCAGCACCTACATCCGGTAAGCAATAACGAGCCGAAGGGCTCCATATCATTATTTTCTCTTCTATCTTTTTTTCTCAACAAAGGAAAAGAAGGTTCCCTCGCACACAAGTTTGCCGAGGGGAAGGAGAAGATTGTGGTATGGACCAGGCGTCGTTCAAGAAAAGTTTTGCCTTGCTGGGACCAGGCGTCGTTCAAGCAAAGTTTTGCCTTACCGGGAAGCAAACGACAGAAAAGCTAAGTTGCCAAAGTTTGAGCAATTAGTTTTTAAATTTTTTAGTTATCTTCCTCGAACGACCCTGCTTTGTATGGGAAACCTGTGCGCGGAGGAACCAACTTGTGGCTAGTTGCGCCCTTACTTTGTTTCGAGTCCGCTCAACAACTTAAGTGTGCTGCATCTAGTCGCGACAAGGTTTCTTGTCGGAAGCAGCACCGCCAGCAGGCTGCTGACGTTCCGCACTCAGCGCTCGCGGCTCGGGTGCCTGCGCCGACAAGTTCCCTAGAAGCGTAGGGTAAAAACATACAAAGGAAGGAATCTAGTAGAGGAAATAACATAGCAATTGATAACAGAAATAAAGTTATATTACAAGATAACTTGTCGCAGCTCTAACAGACTGTTTTCATAACATGATTAGCAGCGACAAGGGAAAAGAAGAAATGGGCGGCCTAGTCTACGCGATCGCCCTCAACCCTCTTGATCTCGCTCACCTTGTCCACAATGGGTGCGACAAGGGCCTTGAGTGCGTCCCGATCGGCGTCTGGCGGCAAGGACTTGAGGACGTTGGTGAAGCTGAGGCCTGGATTGCGGAAGGCCACCTTCATCAGCACCTTCTGGAGAACCCCAGCGCAGATTCTGCGCGACTCGTCGGCCAGCTGCTTTGGGATCCTCTCCCGGAGCCGCTGGAGTGTCGTCGCCACGCCCTTGAAGAACAGGCTGAGCTTGGCGCTGGGTTGGAGATTCTCGTCGGAGGGATACCCAAAGTCCTCCATCCCCAGCTGCGCCAGCTCCTCGTCGATGACTGCGGCAATATTCACCAGACCCTCGGTCCAGTGCTCCACAGTATCTCTGAATGAGTTCTGGGTAACTGCGATGCTCTCCAGCAGCGCCTTGTCAGCGTTGACCTTCTCCGACAAGGTCTTCTCCCGCTCCTTGGCGTTGTCCAGCGTCTGCATCAGCGTGGCCAGCTTCAACTTCAGGTCTGCATTGGAATCCTTGGCGGCGCTGAGCTCCTTGCCCCTCTCAGCGAGAAGACCTTGCAGCTCACCGTGGGCGGCAGCATCCTTCTCACGCTCACGCTTGAGCGCGGCAAGCTCCTCGCCGCTCTTCCCGATGTTGGCCTCCAGCTGCGCCACCTTCTCCTCCAGCTCTTTCTTGGCGGCCTCTGCGATTGCGGCAGCGTCCTTTGCTTCCTTGAGCGCCCCGCCAAGTGCTTGCTCGCGCTCGGCGAGCTCCTCCTCGTAGCTGTCGAGGTTGGCCTTCCGCTGCACCAATTCGCCTTCTCGCGCGGACTGCTTCTCGGCGGCCAGCCTTTGTTCCTCCTCAGCTTCGGCCTTCTCGAGAAGGAAGGCCGTGCGCTCCTCGGCGAGTTGCTCCCGCTCCTGTGCCAGGGACCGGAGAGCTTCTTGATTGTGGCCCCGGAGCTCCTCCGCGCGCTTCTCCATATCAACTCCCGCCTTCGCGACAAGTGCTTCCCGGGAAGCCAGCTTGGCTTGCCGGGCGCGGTAGAGTGACAACAGCTTCCGCAGCAGCTGCTCCTCCTCAGGCTCGCCACTGCTGCTGCTGGGCGCGACAACCAATGACAGTCCAGCGGAGGCAAGCACCTCCTTATCGAAAGTTTCCCCCTCGACCGGCGCCCTGGAGCTCGACGCCCAGGGTAGCTTGATGAAGATATCGTCGCCAGCCTTCAAGTAGGCGCCGGGCTGGGGCTCCTCGGAGCCCGGCTCCGCAGCAGCGGCAGAGGGATCGGCGGTCGGCGCAGCGCCTGGTGCTCCTGCGGCCTCAGGGTCATCAGTGCGATCGCCCGACCCCTCGCCGGCTTCTGCGGCGGCAGCCTTGGCGGCCTCCTCGCCGGCGGTCTCATCAACACCGGCCCCTTCTTCGTTGGCGGCGTCGTCAGTGCTGCCATGCGCGCCTTCCTCGCCGGCGCCCTCTATCTCCATTGGCTCAGCAGCAGATGGATCTGAAGAACGAAGAAGGGAGAAAAATCAATCAAAAACCCAAGAGAAGAAAATCAGAAGAAGAAGAAGCCAAGGGAAAGTTTTTGGACAAGTGAATTACCTGTGCCAAGATCTGCAGTTGCGGTCTCGGCCGCCGCAGGATCGACGGTGCTGCCTCTTGCCGGAGAGTTCTCCCTTGCCGGAGAGCGCTCCCTTGCCGGGGACTCCTCCCTTGGCGGCATAGTCGAAGCAGATGGCACTTCGGGACCAGCTTCCGGGTGCTCCTGATGTGGCTGCTCTGCTCCTACACAAATCAACAAGCAAGATATTAACAAAGGAAAAATCACTCATGCGCGCCTGACAGCAGAAAGCTAACTATGAACTTACGCTGGGGGCTGCGCTGGGGGCTGCTTTGAGGAGTGGTTGCCGGGTCCGTCAAGGTGGTCTCGGACCCACCCCCTGCTGACACGGTGGGGTCATCTTCGATGACAATCACCGCGGCCTTGGCCCTCTTCGCCGCTCTCTGGGCCAGCGTCCTGAAAAGAAAGGAGTTCAGATTGAAGCAAGTCAGATACAAGATAAAAACAGCAAGATTGAAGAACTACAAGAGCACCAAAGAAACTTACTCTTCTTCCTCCTCGTCGGAGCTGAGCGCGGAAAGATCGAAGTCCGGCTCCCCTCCGGTGCGGCGAGGCGGAGGAGTAGGATCCCTTGCCCGCTTGGCGGGGGCGGTGGCGGTGGCCCGGGAAGATCCCGCTCCAGTTGCCGCTGCTGCGTGAGGCGCTCCCGCGGCAACATTGCTTGCCGCGGTAGAGCGTGTCGCACGGCTCGGCGGCTGTTGACCCGGCTGCCGCCCCGCTACGTCCGCGGCCCTGCGAAGACGCCTTCTTGGCGGGGCCGGGGGCTCCGCCTGCGGCAAGCTTTCTGAAGGCTCGGGCTCTTCCTCGCCGGCCTCGCTCGGCTCAGCTTCAGAGCCGGCAGGCTCTTCCTCGCCAATGAACTCCGCGCGCTCGGCGAGGTTTGCCGCCTCTGCCGCCTCCGCCTCCTCCACAGTGAACCCGAACGCGCCCGCGGCAGCTGCGGCCGCAACCTCTTCCGCCCTAGTGGCGATGCGCTGCAGCTCCTCGTCGGTGGTGTCACGGGTGAGGCTCTTCTGCTCGTCAGCGCGGACCGGCACTTCTTCCAAGTTGTCGAAGAACGCTTGCACGACGTCATCCGCAGGCTCTTGCCAAGTTGGAACGATTCCGTGTGAATCGCACAACGGCATCATGGCGCGGATCCGGTCAAGCGAAGAATTATTGCACAATGGAACGACGCCCCTCGCCAGCGTGAATGGGTGCTGGGGATCGCGTTTGAACAACTCCAGGAGCATTGCATCCAGCTCCAAGACGGTGAAGTTGTAGTTGAGGCCCGGCCGCAGCCTCATGATGTCCGCCGAGTTCTTGAATTCCCAGGCGGGCCTCCCCCTCTCCTGCAGGGGGGCGATGCGGCGGCGGAGGAAATCTGCGCCTACAGCGCCTACAGTGAGCCCGGCAAGCCTGAGGCGAAGGATCCTAGTAATGGCGATCTTCAGCCTCTCGTCTTCCGGGGCCACGTTGCTCCAGTCATTGCCGCGCACTATTGGAGCTTGGCGCACGGCGGTGAAGGGCTGCGGATTCTCCTCGACGATCCAGCACCACTCCGCTCTCCACTCCTCCCACTTGCTGCGGAGCTCACCCTCCAAGTACGCCTCCTTCTTGCCGACTCTCGAGATCCAGGCGATCCCTCCGGCAAGCGGCTCTCCTCTCTCTACCCGAGGCATGAAGAAGTGGCGGAAAAGGGCAACATTGGGGTGGACTCCGACAAAGTTTTCGCACAAATGTGCGAAAACTGCCATGGTCAGAACGGCGTTGGGGGTGAAATCAAGGAGGCGGAGGCCGTAGGTGTTCATGATATCGCAGAAGAACTCCGAGAAGGGCGGGCAGAGCCCGCAATAGAAGAACAGCGCGAAGAATGGGTACCCGTTTGGAGCCAGTTCCGAAGCAGCGGCCGGGAGTACCCTCGTGCGCGGATGCGCCCGCGTCTCCGTCGCCCAAAAGAGGTAGAAGTACTCCCTCAGCTCCTTCGCGCCGAGCTGGGGGGAGAAGATCGCCCGCTCCTTCCGCAGCGCCGCGAGCCGCTGCGCCTCGGCCGACTTCACGCCCTTTCCCTTGTCGGCTTTCGGAGCCATGGCGGAGGTGGTGGGGGAGGTCGACGGCGTTGGTGATGCTGGTGGCAATGGGGGGCGGAGCGCTGCTCTCTCGGCTTCGAGAAGAAGGGGGGGAGCGGCGGAGGTTCGTGAAGATGGAGTAGTAGCAACCAGCGAGGGGGAACGAACTGCCCCTGTTTCCTCTGCTTATAAAGAGGGACGGGGCGGACGTTTCGCCCTTCCGAATAAAGAACCACCCACGATCTCTCCCACGACGCCGCATTCAACGCGTGCCGTTAGGGGAGAGCGCGGTGGATACGGAGCGAGATTCGGCGTGGCCCAGTCCGCGTGTGCCCGTGCCCTGTCTTGGGCCTGGCCCAACAGCGCTCGGCACCGTGTCTGGCCCAGGCCCGGGGGCTCCTGTCGGTGTACTAGAATAGGGGTACCCTAGTACCCCGAACTTGTGCACGGGCAGTTGCAGCACCCCGCGGCAAGGCTTGCCGGGCGAACGCCAAGATCCTCCGTGGTTCCCTTGGAGCCATTCAAGAACAAAGTATTTAAGCTCAGGAGACAAGGCCCCGGCAAGAGGAGCTTGCCGGGAAGGCCAACCAAGGCACTCCAAGGAACTTGCCGCGACGCGCCACGCGCTCCGGCAAGGCAACAAGGCCCCGGCAAGAGGAGCTTGCCGGGAAGACCAACCAAGGTACCTCGAGGCCCGGTGAGCGACAAGCTTCCGGACCCGACAAGATAACAGCAGCGGCAAGGCGCTTGCCGCGGCAGGCGGCCACTCTGTGCCCACGCTCCAGCGCATCCACCAACGTGTCGCTCTGGGGGCCTCTCCAGGCGCGCGTGGCGGGAGGCTGTGCAGCCAGCGGTGCGCAGTGGCATGCGAAGCTGACAAGATCGCCATCGTGGCGAACGGTGGCGCCCCTAACGGTCCTTTTCTGCACTGTTTGGGCGACTCAGACGGGCATTTAATGCCCTTGTCCCCTGCCGTCAGGGTTAGGTAGGGTGCACTGTACAAGTAACTGTACCAACCACCTCACCTTTTACATTTGTATCCTTCTCTGCGTTGCCACCTGTCGGTGACCCCTTTAGCGTATAAAAGGAGGCCCATGCGCAACGTAGGGGAGGTTCGACTGGTTCGAAACCCAGAAAAACACTACGCTCTCTCTCTGGAGCAAGAACACAAGATAATCAAACAAGCAGCAGTAGGAGTGTTATCTCTCCGGAGAGCTCCGAAGCTGGGTAAACCGCTCATGTGCTTCGCCTCGATCTGCTCTTCGTGTGATCTCCGCCCCCGCCGAACCGAAAGGGGCTCGGTCCGCCGGCCCCATAGGTGTTCGTGGGTCAGTTTCCCCGACACTTGTGGTATCCTCGAGGAAGACCATAGAGATAGTTAAAGACTTTGTAGTAATAGAAGCATTTGAACATTCAGGTGAAGAATTAGCATATTCACGCTCAATGCATTTCAAACATGGTGGAATTAATTCTTCCTGAGCGGAACTTATCTGTTGAGCAAGCAATGAATCGTTTTCCTTCTGAAGATCTTCATAATTTACCCTTAACTTCTCAAGATCTTGATTTCTCTGAAGGAATTCGTGACAAATCTTCTCATGATCGGCTAAGAGAGAGTTATGATGACTCTGAAGATTATCAAACTTAGACTGAAGACTTTGAAGATCATTAGTCAGAGTTTGAGTTCAATCCGTTTCTTCACCCAACAGGTCATCGCTTTTATCTAGCAGATTTGAACCTTTCCAAAGTCTTTTGTTGTTTAGTGGCAATAGTAGCAAGCTTGGAATAACTAGGTCCAAAAACATCATCATCATCAGATTCATCATCGCTAGATTCGGAAGAGGAGTAACCAAGTACCTTTGCACCCTTGGCCATGAGGCATGGTGCGGATGATGATGATTCTGGTTCGAAAGTCATCGTTTGAGTGATTCCTTGAAATCATCAAACCAAGGATCCTGACGAGTTCGATGACCTTCATAAACATCAGAGATTCGGTCCCAGATAAACTTAGCATTGCACAGATGCATAATGAGCCAGAACTCATTTCTGGATAGACAAGAGCAGATGATATCCTTCGTCATGCAATCGAGACGAATGTACTTGCGAATATCATCAGCATGCGCCATCTTGCATAGATCGGTAAGGCCAATCTCAGTGACGGTCCACAACTCACTGTTCATCGCCATGAGGCGTTTCCTCATCATGGCCTTCCACTTGGGATAATCGTGACCGTCAAAGATGGGGCACGATACTTTCTTCATACCTGCGGTCGACATAACTAAAACTCCAGGTGGTTAAACAAAAATCACACAGAACAAGGGAGTACCTTGCTCTAATACCAATTGAAAGTGTGTTATATCGACTAGAGGGGGGTGAATAGGCGATTTTTAAAAATTCGTCACTGAGGAAATTCTAGGTGAGGAATTTCCCAAGCAATGACACACTAGCAGCGGAATAAGTACTCAGGTACAAGCATAACAGAACAATAGCATAGTCATCATGATGAAATGAAAACAAGCACAGAGTACGGGTAGCGTGAAAACAGGATAAGCTGGCTGGAGACAAAGTGACTGAAGAAATAGGGTTGAGGAAATAGAGAAAGTCTTCAGTGAAAGTCTTCAAACAGTGATGATCAGGTTCATCAGCACATGAATGAGGAAATGAAAGAGTTGAGGAAATAGAACTAGTAGCTTGGTGAAGACGATGATTTGGTAGACCAGTTCCAACTGTTGTGACAGTTGTACGTCTGGTTGGAGCGGCTGGGTATTTAAACCTGAGGACACACAGTCCTCGCCGTAATGTCCTTGAGCTAAAGTCACACAGACCACGCCCAATCACTCATGGTAAGTCTTCAGGTGACTTCCAAACCTTCGCAGACTTGGTCACATGGCGATCCACAATTCCTCTTGGATGCTCTAGACCATGACGCCTAACCATCTAGAGGATGCATAGTCCTTAAAGGTAACAAGCGTCGGTTCCACACAGGAACAATCTCTTCAGTGATGCTCAATCACTTTGGTTTGTAGGTGTTTGGGTTTTGGGTTTTCCTCACTTGATGATTTTCACTCAATGTCCATGGAGGATGGGATGCTCTCAATGACAAGTGTCAGTTTCTCTTGGTGCAGCCAACCAACTAGTGGTTGTAGGGGCGGCTATTTATAGCCTAGTAGCAGCCCGACATGATAAGACATAAATGTCCTTCAATGATATGACTGTTAGGTGGGAAGGATATTTTGGACAGTTGGTGCGTAGCACAACAACAGTTGAAAATTTGAGCTCTCAAATTCCTCAGGGCTATCATGTTCCTCACTATGTAGGCAATCCGCACTGGTGAATTCCTAACTCCTCAGTCAGAACAAATTCTTCAGGAGAACAGAAGATCTTCGTCTATGTCACTGAAGAAATTTACTGAACTGCATGAGATTTCCAATGGCTTCACTCGAAAGGATTATATAGGTGTAGGATTTGAGATGAGCATCACTTGGAAAGTGTTTCCTTAGTATTACCTTGACCTCCTCTAGCAGTACGGTGTTTCCTATGACTCAAGAAAGATAAAATGGAACTACAAAAACAAAAGTCTTCATGCTTCATAGTCCTCTTATGAATATCCAAGTCTTCAAGGTCACACCAATTTCCACATTTCAGTGTCTTCAAGAAAATGAAAGTCTTCAACTGAAGACATACATTTTTAGGTGACAACTTTCATCGTAAATATTAAACTCCTCATCGACTTATAGATCCTGTGTACACTCACAAACACATTAGTCCCTTAACCTATAAGTCTTCAATACACCAAAATCACTAAGGGGCACTAGATGCACTTACAATCTCCCCCTTTTTGGTGATTGATGACAAATAGATTAAGTTTCAACGCGGATAAACATATGAAGTGTAAATGCTAATATTGTGGAATTTGATTGCAAGATATAGAAGAACTCCCCCTGAAGATGGGTGTCGGTATCAAAACCGGCGGATCTCGGGTAGGGGGTCCCGAACTGTGCGTCTAGGCGGATGGTAACAGGAGACAAGGGACACGATGTTTTACCCAGGTTCGGGCCCTCTTGATGGAGGTAAAACCCTACGTCCTGCTTGATTGATATTGATATTGTGGATGTTTACAAGAGTGGATCTACCACGAGATCAAGGAGGCTAAACCCTAGAAGCTAGCCTATGGTATGATTGTAATGGTTGTTGTGTCCTACGGACTAGAGCCATCCGGTTTATATAGACACCGGAGAGGCCTAGGGTTACATAGAGTCGGTTACAATGGCAGGAGATCTACGTATCCGTATCGCCAAGCTTGCCTTCCACGCCAAGGAAAGTCCCATCCGGACACGGGACGAAGTCTTCAATCTTGTATCTTCATAGTCTTGGAGTCCGGTCGATGATGATAGTCCGGTCGATGATGATAGTAGTTCGGCTGATGATGGTAGTCCGGCTATCCGGACACCCCCTAATCCAGGACTCCCTCGGTAGCCCCTGAACCAGGCTTCAATGACGATAAGTCCGGCGCGTGTATTGCTTGGCATTGCAAGGCGGGTTCCTCCTCCGAATGATAGAAGATTGTGAACACCAGGATAGTGTCCGGCTCTGCAAAATAATTTCCACATTCCACCGTAGAGAGAATAATATATACACAAGTTCAATCTGCTGACGTTTTTTGCGTCATGACGTCACGCCACTACCAAGCCATTACTTGAATCGTTTTTTACTCTACCACCTCAGCGCATTTAGCGAAGCGGTTTCCTTGGCACGTCTTGTCAAAGCAGAGATCGTGTTCCCCCTTAATTCGGGATTCTCATCAATACGGACGTGGGTAACCCAACCGCACCCGTCGCCACGCCCCCTCTATCGAAGGCGAGTCCCAAACGGTCACGGAGACGGCTCTTGGTATTCTCCCTCTTTATAACGGGACCAAGGCTCGTTTCTTTTCTTCAATCCTCCATCGAATCCTCTCCCCGCTCCAAGTTCTAGCACCTAGAGCTCCAGATTCGAGCGCTTCGGACCTTCAATGATGTCCGGTTCTGACCTCCAGGGCCGGTGGATGCCCTCCTCCGTCACGGAGGAGGACGTGATAAAGCTGCGGGAGGCCAAGTACCTGGCTTATGAGATTTCGCACAGGTTGCCTGCCGAAGGGCAGACCATCCCCACCCCCGAACCCGGCGAGTACGTCGTTTTTGTATCCCACCTCCGTCGGGGTTTAGGCTTCCCGATGGATCCTTTTGTGAGAGGGCTCATGTTTTACTATGGGTTGGAATTCCACGATTTGGCTCCTGAGTCCATCCTCCATATTTCCGCATTTATTGTCGTTTGCGAAGCCTTCCTCCGTGTCACCCCTCACTTCAGCATGTGGCTGAAGACCTTCAATGTGGCGCCGAAGATGATCGGGGGGCGTCAAGCGGAGTGCAGCGGGGCGGCCATAAGTAGGAGGGCCGATGCCCCATGGCCCACTGGCTCCTTCCAAGAGGAGCTCGGCCTGTGGCAGCAAGAGTGGTTCTATATTACCGTTCCGAGGGGCCGCAGACAAAAGCCGCCGCCCTTATTCCGCCCGGGACCTCCATGACGGTTGATGTCGTGGGTCACCCAAGGGCTCAACTGGGGGCCGTCAAAGGACGTGCCCCTACTGCAGGGCCGGATTCGAGATCTCCAAACGAGGGAGGTTGATATGGTGGTGGTAATGCAGGTTATGCTGATTAGGCGTCTTCCGCCCTGCAAACGCCGCCCTCTCCGGCTGTGGGAGTTCAATCCGGAGGGCCCACGGATTCTTCAACACTTCATGGGTATGACACCCCTGGAGATGTACCAATTATTCTTCGGATCGCAAGAGGCGCGTCCGGAATTGACCGAGGTTGCTGCCCTAAGCTGCAATCGCCCGGATACTCAAGTAAGTAGTTCCAAGTCCGGACATACCGTTTGTTTGCCTTTCGATGATTCGCCTTATGACCAACTTCCTTCTAAACAGGAGTGGATAGCGGAAGCAAAATTGATATGGTGTCCGGCCCCCCTCCCCGAGACCGCACCGGATTCCGTGCTGGTCCGGATGCTTGAGGTTGCGCCTCCAGAGGAAGGCGAAGGGGAAAGCAGGAAAGCTACTGCCTCGCCTAAGGAGGCTCTTGAAAGAGGGGGGATCGAGAATCCCTCCCTCCAAGGGGAGAAGAGGACTGCCTCCGAGGACCCAGGGGCAAAAGCCCCTAAACGGGGGAAGAAATCTTCACCAGAGGGCCCTGCATCCGGGGAGGCCCCGGCCGCACAATTCCCTTTGAGAATCAGCCCTCCAACAAGCCGTAAGTAGAAAGAAAGGACTTTTATAATAAGGGACATCCCTATTTGTGCTTCTGAGGATAACTAAAGTTTTTACCTTGTAGTTCGGATCTTCGTCCTTCGCAAATGAGCTCGTCTTCGGGGGACCTTCGTCCGGAGATGATGGAGAGCGAGACGCCTCCGTCTGGGGCGCCATCGAATAGGGCGGACGATCCTGAAGTGTCGTCACGGAGGGAGGCCCCTGGTTTGGCAAAGCCGGATAGTTTGGCGCCAACTGGTGTACGGCTGAAGGATCTTCTTGAGAAGGCGTCTATCTCAGAAGATCACCACGCATTGATGAGCATGGTGATTGAAAGGATTTCGTCCGCCGAAGGCGGGTTGCATAATGCCGTCAAGAGTTTGCTAGCGGGGTTTGAGGTACGTAAAAATGACACACCTTTTAACAGTTTTGCATATAGAATGCGCCCTGTATAGATAGTAGCCCCTGAGACTCGGTAGGTTGTCGAAATCGACAGCGTGCCGAGGATCAAAATCGCAGGTTTAAATTTCCGTCGTGCCGATGCAGGTGGCGGGTCGTCCGGGGGCCAGCCGGACTGATGGAGTTGCTGAACTAAACCGGCAACTCGCTGTTGCTGATGCGGACATCACGCTGGTCAACAGGCGACTTGATGAGTCGCAAGGTAAGTGTTTCTGTGCGGTCACTTGGTAAGGGAGCCGAAGCCAGCTCCTTACAACGCGTGTGGGAAATGCAGATAGTGCCGCTGCTGTGGAGAGCCTTTGGACCGAACTTGCTCAAGCCAAGGAGCAGGCCAGAAGGAGTAATGCGGCGGCCTCGAGGGCGGCCGAGGAGTTAGCGGCCGAAAGGGTCGCACACTGCCGGAGCAGGGAAGAGATGGCCGAAATGGCCGTGAAGTTAAAAGATGCTACCGACCGCAATGAGGCTCTTGGGAAGGAGCGCCTAGCGGGGCAAGAAGACCTGGAGAAGGCCACCGCCAAAGCCAAGGATGCCCGCTCTGCAATGCGGGCTATAAAGGAAGAGCTGCGCCAGGCCGGAGAAATTGTAGCTGGCAAGCCTTTTCTGCTGCGCCGAAGGTTTACGGATCCAAAGTATGCTCAGCAGGGCCAACTGTGGGGTCCAAAGGACCCTTACATGGACTAAGCAGCGAGTGCGGCGGATGCCATTGTGCATTTTCGAAGCCAGAAGGATCACAAGACGGAAGAGTTGTTTTGGTCTCAATTCCATAGTCCGGAGTGTTCACTTCCGCTGACCGACCGTTCGGCCGAGTGGGCTGAGCTAAATAGGTTATCCGGGCTTGCTATGACGGATATAATGACCCATGTCTGGCCGGATAGGCCCAAGCCGAAGAGTTACTTTGGCTTATTGCAGCAATTTCTTGGGGTGGTGCCGCATATCAAGGCAATGAAGCGGTCGGCCTGTATAGAGGGTGCGCGGATGGCGCTCGCCCGTGTGAAGACACATTGGACAGAGATGGATGCCACCGCTGTTGCGACCCCGGGTTCGGACGATAACCGGTTACCCACCGAGCACTATTTTGGCGAAGTGTTGCGTGGTGCTCGTGTAATAGAGTCGCAGTGCTCAAAAAATGTTACGTTCAAATGAACGTTTTTATGATGTAAAACAATATTTATGATGTAAGCGCCTTTTATACTTGTGCGTTCAAGTAATCTAATATCTCCTATGTGACCGTTCATGTATACGTGTGTATAACTTGAAAGATGGCAGTCATCGGCTTCAGCCCCCACGCACAAGGTGCGGGGGTGTTCGCAAAAAATAGCGCGTTTTCACACTTAATCCGACGTCTCGGTCCTGTAAAGGAGGTGGTAGCGTAGCAAACGAGGCAACCGGACTATAATGCTTTATCACTTTCACTTAGCCATGGAGTTCGAGGGTGGGGCTACGACATAGCCCCTGGGGGCACCGCGCTCTCCGAATTTGGGGCGCGTATGTGCCTGACCGGGAAATGGCCCTTCGTCAAAGCGGAGGAATTCTAAACATTCCCATGGTCGATCGAGTGGTTGACCAGTCTCTTGCTGTATCATGACAGTCGGTTTTCGGCTTTCTCTACTGAGGTGCTCGCCCAGCCGAACTGGGGCACAATCGCAGTAGTTCTCCTGGTGCCGCGTTAGCCAGTGATATGGAACGTAAGGCAGCAAAACACAGGAGCCGGGCAAACCCAACATTTGACCAAAGACATGATTCGGAGCTGATGCATATAAGGCCTAACTCGAGACGCCGAACACTCCCGAAGGTGTTCGGTCTTTACAATAGCGGGCAAAACAATGCCCTAAGCCCCTTGTGTCCAGGTACGGGCAAGTTCTTCTAGCGCGGCCGATGCCAAAACGCCAGTCTCCACTCTGGTTATAATGAGAAACCAGGGGATTATAGCAACAAGAGACAGTAAGAAAGGTTTACGTAGGGTCTTAGTCTGAAAAGAGTCCTTGCAATGGGTCCCTACTGCACGTCTGCGCCTGTGTCTCCGTAGTGCCGTATCCTGGACGGGTGTGCACGCAGTTCATCTGTAAAAAGAGAGGAACTTAGTTGGAAAAGAAATCATGCGAGAAAGTGCATAAAAATTTGAAATATAGATTAATAAAGCTGAGCCTATGCTAGCTCATCATGGCTTATATGTACAAACCCTTGTGAAGGGGTGTGTGGCTAGGTAGCCCCTAGCTTATTTATTCCGGACTCGTCCAGCCGTGTCCGGGGTCTCAGGCGACCTTTTAATGAAATGATGCCACGTGGACTGGGCATTTTAAGCGTAAGAGACGCGTAATGTGGTATTGCATTGAAGCAGACGAAAGCTTCCCGTCCCAGTGATGCTTGATAGCTACTTTTAAATGGGGCGACATGAAAGGTTAGCTTTTCTCGTCGGAAGTTGTAGGTGACCCGAACACAACTTCTAGTAATGATGAAATTGTGCACCTGGCGTAAGGGCCTGGCGCCACTCCTTTTAGGGAAGTGCGGCTATGCCGAATTGTAGCAGGGTCTATCCCAACTTGCGGATTGTGTCCGGATATAGCAGGTTTAAGTCACTGCCGCCGTCCATCAGAACATGCGTGAATTGCAGTCCGTCTATTATGGGATCCAGTATCAGGGCAGTCTATCCTGCATTCCGGATACTTCTGGACTAATCCAGGTGGTTGAAAGTGATTGGTTTTGACATCCAATCTCGGTGTTCCGCTGGGGTGGACCGTGCGACACTTGTCTTAGCGAGTGCCGTGTTGGTTTTCCGTACTATCACATGAAGTGTGTTTACTGTTTTGACTTCTTGTGGGAAAGTCTTTTGACTTTCGGTGCTCTGCTGGTGGGGTTCGTCATCGTCCTCGCTTGGCGCATCGAGCCCCTTGTGTCCGGCGTTGAGTCTGCCGGACTGTTTAAAAACCCAACAATTTCGGTTGGTATGGTTTGCAGGCCTTCCGGAGGTACTGTGGATTTGACATATCCGATCTAAAATTTTGTTTAAATTTGATAGCTCGTCGTTGTTGTCCTTAAGAGGCAGTGTTTTATTGTTTGGCCGCGAGCTTTTGAATCCGGCGTTGACCGCCATGCCCTTTGGGCTTTTTTCTTTATTCCGGCGCTGATCTTTCCTGCGCCGTGATTTTCCGTTTCCATCTTTGATCTCGGATGTACTCGGGTCGCTGGTGCTGCATCTTGCTAGCCAGCTGTCTTCTCCTGCGCAAAAGCGTGTCATGAGGCTTGTTAGCGCGGCCATTGTTCTTGGCTTCTCTTGGCCGAGGTGTCTGGCGAGCCATTCGTCTCGGACGTTGTGTTTAAAAGCTGCTAAGGCTTCCGCGTCCGGACAGTCGACTATTTGGTTCTTTTTGGTAAGGAACCTGTTCCAGAATTTGCGCGCTGACTCTCCGGGCTGTTGGGTTATATGACTCAGATCGTCTGCATCCGGAGGGCGGACATAAGTCCCTTGAAAATTTGCTCTAAACGCGTCCTCAAGCTCTTCCCAACTTCCAACGGTGTTTTCTGGGAGGCTTTTGAGCCAATGCCGAGCTGGCCCTTTGAGCTTGAGGGGTAGGTATTTTATGGCGTGGAGATCATCTCCTCTAGCCATGTGTATGTGTAGTATGTAATCTTCTATCCAGACTCCTGGGTCTGTTGTGCTGTCGCATGCCTCTATGTTTATGGGTTTGAACCCTGCTGGAAATTCATGATCCAGCACCTCATCGGTAAAACATAGCGGGTGTGTGGCGCCCCTGTATTTGGGTGTGTCGCTGCCTTCGAACACTTGTCGTGTTGTGTTACTTCCTGGGGCCCTTTTTTTTGGCCCGTAGATGGACCTAGTTGGGCCGTCCGTTTTCCCAGGATCATAAGTCGGCTTGTGTGCGGTGCCGCTTGTCGCTTTTGGCCTGTCATCTGGCCGTCTATCCAGCCAGGCGGCCTCTTTATTTTTTGACTGTGAGGGCTCTATGGCTTCCTCGTCGAATTCTGGCAGCAGCTTGCACTTCGGGTAGCTCTTTGTTTGATGGCCATTGCCATATTTGTCTGCGGTCTTGAGTATTTTGCTCCACTTCATTTTGAGTATGTCTTCCACTGTTTTGAGCTTCCGTTTTTCCTTCTTCAAACTTCTTGCAGTGGCGACGAGTCTTTTGTGAAGGTTCTTATGCTCCGGTGGTGTGTCCGGACTGTTGATTGCTCCATGAAGGGGTTGATTATCCGGTTCGTCCTGTTCGGATGGTTGCTTGGTTGTTTCTTTGTCGTCTGCTGGTTTGCCCTGCTCTATCGCTGGGTCGTTAGGAATGCTACTTTGATTGAGGCGGGACTTAGGGCGGCGTCTACATCGCCGTTTTGGTTGTTTATCGGCGGGATTATCCTCTGCCGCGTCCCGTTGTTCCTCGGTATCGCTTCCCTTTGGGGTGTCCACCATATATATGTCATGTGACGAGGTGGCCTTCCAGTGCCCTATAGGCGCTGGTTCTTGATCATCTCTGGCATCGTCGTCCATACCGTTGATGTCTTCAGAGTCGTAGTTTAGCACGTCGGTTAGATCGTCGACGGTGGCTACGAAGTGGGTGGTGGGTGGGCTTTGAATTTCTTCATTGTCCGCGTCCCGACCATCCTGGCCGTAGTTCGGCCAGGGCTCTCCGGATAGCGAGAGACGCTTCAGCGAATTTCAGATATCGCCGAAGGGTGAGTGCTGAAAGATGTCCGCAGCGGTGAATTCCATGATCGGCGCCCAATCGGATTCGACTGGCAGGGGCGCAGGAGGTTCGGAGTCCGGCAGAGAGTCCGGCACCTCAGAGTCACTGGCTTTATGCGGGACAAGGTAAGTGTTCGGCTCCATCACCGCAGAAGTTGCAGCTCCTGAGGCGGTGTCCAGCCATCCATCCTCGATCTGAGCGATCAGCTCAGGACTATGGGTCGGAGCGGATTCGTGTGCAGCCTTCGAGGTGCTGTCCGGCAGCAGAGTTAGGTCGTGCCCATCGTGACAGCGCGGCACGCTCGGCTGTGGCTCAAATCCATCGAAGATCAAGTCCCCGCGGATATCGGCCGTGAAGTTTTAGGCTTCCAAACCTGACCTGACGGCCAGGGGCGTAGCTTTCGATCTGCTCCAGATGGCCAAGTGAGTTGGCCCGCAGTGCGAAGCCGCCGAATACGAAGATCTGTCCGGGGAGAAAAGTCTCACCCAGGACTGCATCATTGTCAATTGAAGAGGCCATCAAGCCTATCGGTGACGACACAGAGGAACTCTCAATGAAAGCACCAATGTCGGTGTCAAAACCGGTGGATCTCGGGTAGGGGGTCCCGAACTGTGCGTCTAGGCGGATGGTAACAGGAGACAAGGGACACGATGTTTTACCCAGGTTCGGGCCCTCTTGATGGAGGTAAAACCCTACGTCCTGCTTGATTGATATTGATATTGTGGATGTTTACAAGAGTGGATCTACCACGAGATCAAGGAGGCTGAACCCTAGAAGCTAGCCTATGGTATGATTGTAATGGTTGTTGTGTCCTACGGACTAGAGCCATCCGGTTTATATAGACACCGGAGAGGGCTAGGGTTACATAGAGTCGGTTACAATGGCAGGAGATCTACGTATCCGTATCGCCAAGCTTGCCTTCCACGCCAAGGAAAGTCCCATCCGGACACGGGACGAAGTCTTCAATCTTGTATCTTCATAGTCATGGAGTCCCGTCGATGATGATAGTCCGGTCGATGATGATAGTCCGGCCGATGATAGTTCGGCTGATGATGGTAGTCCGGCTATCCGGACACCCCCTAATCCAGGACTCCCTCAATGGGCATATTTGAGGAATTTGCTTTGGATAGCAAATGCACATTATAGAGTAATATCATGGAGATCTCCCCCTATATCTTGTAATTCATACACGCATTTGACATATGATATGAACAATTTGAAATGCATGATGAAATATGGTGTCTGGCGAAGTTCAGCATGCGTGCATTAAGGTACTTGAGGAAATAAGCATGCAAAAAGTAGTCAAAAGTATCAAAGCACCATAGGAATTAAGTTTACAACTCATCAAAGCAAACACCTCAAAAGAGCAAGATTGTAACTTAAAAAATGCCCATATATAAGAGACCCGCTTGAAGACTAATTTCTCCCCCTTTGTCATAGAATGATCAAAAGGGACAAAAAATGAGGACTAACACCCCTGGAGAATATCATCATGATGTCGATGGAGAGCACCAGCTTTGTTGGGGTCGTCCGTTGAGGTAGGGCTTGCCACAGTGTCATTCAAATCTTCAGCTTCATCCATCTCGCGTGATGAAGAATATGAACTAGCAACCAGCTGAGGAACTTTGACCTTCTTGAATTTCTTCGAAGGTGGGTGAGACCAGTCAAAGTCCTATTGGAAGTCCATTTCCTTGAGTTCTTCGCTATATAGAGATGTGAAAGAATAGCCCAAGTGCGGTCGAAGACTTGATGCAGATAATGGTGATTCTTCTTCAGAGTGTTTTGAGTGACTGACATGTTTTGAAGAATAGCACCAACTGATGCTTGAACCACTTGTGATTTCGATCAACTTTCCGGTGAACACTAAGCAGAAGTTCACGATCAGTCATTACACGCGGAGTAGTGGCTTGAGGATTTTGCTTTGAAGCTTTGGCGGCAGAATCTTGTGTTGAAGAGTCATCATTGGTAGAATATGAGGCAGCCTTGCAAAACTGACCATCCAATGGACAAGTGATGTCATCAATAACAGCTACTTCGCCCTTCTCATAAGCTAAATAGTCCTGTTGAGGACTTGGTGGCAAATAGCTGAGATGATTTTGAAAGTCTGCCTTGTAATGAATTAAAGACCTTGATCTCATGAATTTCATGATCTAGGGAGCATAAGGCTTCAACTCAAAAGGTGTCAAAGCAGCATTGGCCCAAGTCCTCATGAAGAAATTGTGATAGTTGATAGGAATATCGTGCATGGTATTGAAAAGCAGATTCTTCATAATGCCAACAACCCCTTCTTCATCAGAGTTGTGGCCCTTGATTGGACTAACAGTTTTAGTCAAGATGCGATAAACTGTCCTTGGCACATAGAGCAATTCCTCCACGAGGAATGTGGTCCTTGGAGCTTGACCAACCTTCAAAGGCTTCATCATCACTTGCATCAAATGATTTGAGAGTTCAGGTTCCTCATAGAGGAGCGGTGCACCTTCAGTGGGAGGACTGACTGGGACGGCTTGAAGCAATTCAAAGGCCGGTGCTTTGTAATGAGTATTTTTAGTCATCCAGTCAATCAACCATGAATTCACATCTTGCACATTACCAATGAGGTGCAGTGTTGCGTAGAATTGAAGAATAAAAGATCATCTGACTGGCTGTACAGAAGCGCTTGCGTCGAAGTCTTGCAGAGTCATAGGGATTGTAATCCATGAAGAAATGATGCTCAACAAAGAAATTATGAGCTTTGAATTTCTGCTTCTTTGTATGAGGATTTTGTGTCTTGGGCTGAGGATTAACAGCTAAAGTCTTCACAACCTCTTGTTGCACAACCTCTCGAGCCACAGACTGTGGAATTTCAACGGCAGATTCATCAATAGCAGTCTTGGCCTCCATTTCTTCAGCATTAGTAGCTAGAGCTTCTTCAGGAATAGAATAAGTGAAGTTTGACGTTCTTCAGATCCAGTATGAATTTCTTCAGTTTAAACTGGGGACTGGGGAATTTGATGTAGAGGAGTGGTCAATGGTGAATTGGGATGATGTTTTTCCCAATAATCATCATTCAGAATAGGAGTTGTAGGCCCAATGTCCACATCCTCATCTTCTTCATCAATTTCTTCAACGCCTGCCTCTTCAGCTGTGAACTGAGGCATGGGCGATGATACTAGCAGAGTTGAAGGGATTTTGTCCACTTCAATTTCTTCATCCAACTGCTCTGAAGTAGCAGCAGTGGGATTTTCTTCATCACTGTCATCTGGAATGACATATTCCTCAGCAAAGGGAACAATTTCCTTTGATGGCATGCTTGAGAGAGGAACAACAATGGGGTTGGTGTATGAACTCGTCAAAGTCTTCACTTTCTTAGGAGCTGAAGACTATGAAGTTGTTGATGCTTTCCTTTTCTTCATTGTTACCCTCTCCACAGGTTTGGTCTTCTTCGCTTCTGATGCAGAAGGAATGTAACGCCTCGAGACCGACGCTCCAGATGGCTTCCCTGTTTTTCGTTGTTGTCGTGTGTTTTATTTGCTTGTTGCATTTCATCTCATGTCATCATGTGCATTGCATCCGCATGTTTTCATAAAAACCTCGTAGCCATTTGTAGTGACCACTTCTCTCTTTGTCTTCATTGACGTATTGTCAGACCGCTTGTCCTTGTTGACCTTCTCTCAGACCAATTGGACCCCTCTCTTCTCTCTTTCTCTGAGACCCACAAAACCCCTTGTCCCCGTGGCCTTTCGTCAGGCCCCTTTGTCTTCGTTTCCCCCTCTCGTCTAAATGCCCACCCTCTCTGCACAGCCACCAACCCCATTGCGCGTGTCCGAAACTGCTCCGAACCCGACCCGCTCTGTCGTTACCGTTGCATTCAGATCATCTACTAACGTCTATAAAACATCTCCGTTTTCTTATTTGGGCTCCCCTACCTATTTATTCTCATCCGTCGGATTTTGATCGGATGATCCAAACTCCTCTTTTTCTTATATATATCAGACCAACCCTAGAACCTAGGGATCCTGTCCCATCCATCCACTCCCGAGCGCCGCCACTCTTCCTATCTCTTCCTCATCGGGATCCTCCTCGATCCAAAAATCCTCCCTCGTTTTCAACAACAGACCAACCAGCCACCGATCCAACCCATCCACCTCCTCCCGTGTGTCCCCGAGATCGACCTCGTCGCCCGCGCCTACAGCTCCTCGCCGGAGCAGGCGACCAGGCCGCAGTCGTGCCCCTCCCCCGCGCGCTCGTCCCTGAGCCCCGCGCTCTAGCGCTCGATGTCCTCGAGCGAGCTCCTGCCTCGTTCACCTCCGGCCTCGCCCGTCCTTCGCGCGCAGCAAGCCGCAGCACCACCGGAGCTCCCTCCACCGACGAGCATCACCAGCAGATGAGCCCTCGCCGCCTGGTTCTCTCTCTCCCTGCACCCCCCCTTTTTCCCTCTCTGGTTCTCCCCTCACCTCGTCTCTCTCTTTGCTCTCTTCACAGGAGCACACCAGCGCCATGGAAGCCTCCCTTGGGTCGGCCTCCTCCCCGCCTCACCGGAGCAAGCCAGCAGGCAGGCACCCGTCGCGCCCTCTCCGTCGTCCTTCCCCTCTCTTCCCTGCCTCCCCTTCCATCTTCCTGTTCTTATATCTCTCCCTCCTTTTCTTCAGGTAACAGCAGTTGCCACTTCCCTCCATGGAGCTCCGATGCAGGCCCTCGCCGTCGTTCTGCGCCAGATTCGCCTGGGGGCCGCTGGATCTCGCCGCCTCCGCCATGAACCCGTCCATCCCCGACCTCCTCCGTTCCCTGCATCGCCTGCAGCCGCCGCGGTCTCTGCATCCTCTGCATCGAGCAGGTGCTCGCCTGCGCGCCCGGTCGCCCGCTCGTTAACCGTGTCGCGCCTGGGCCAGCAGCCTCCAGGCCCAGCGCGCCCATCCTGCAGCCTCCCCTCCAATCGGGCCAAGGCCCATGGTGAGGCCCCCCCTGCGGCGCCTCTTTTGTTTTTCTTCTGCTGGCCCAACATGCAGTAGATTCGGCCCTGTTATGTTTTTTTTACCATCTGTGATTTGTCTAATTTCCAGAAAACTGCATATTTACAGATTACCCCTTGCTGTTCACGCATTTAATAACTCCTCAACCGTGCATCAGATTAAAATGATTTAAACATGTAAAATGCTTAGAATTTTGTGTAGATTAATAATATGCCACTTTCATCGATGTTTAAAATGTTTAACTTGCTGTTTGCATTAAATTGTTTAAATAACATGCTAAAATGATTTATTTCATAACTAAATAACCGTAGCTCCAATTTTAATAAACTTTATATGTAAATGGGGTAGAAAAATGCATAGATTTACATGGTCCAGTTTATTTTCCTGTTTAACAACCTTAAAATATGGTTTAGGGCAGAAAAGTACCGAATCTAAAATATGCATATGGGGATTTTCCGGAATTGTTGTTTGTTGTTCCGGCCCCATTTAAACTTGCCTAAATAGTTAGTTTACTTATGTTTCATCTCTTGCCATGTTTAACAACATTTAATATTGTTGTGTACCTAAACAAGAGCGAACTAAATAACTCGATGTGGTGTTTTGTCAATATGCAACTCGTTGCATATTGAGCTCCACTTAAATTGTAGTGTTGTTTGTTGCACTTTGCCATGCCATGCCTTATTAAACTGGACATGCATCATACTTGTTATGCATCATGCCATGTTTATGCTTGTGCATTTACCATGTTGTTTGCTTCTTACCGGTGTTGCTTCTTAGTTCCGGTAATGTTGCGGTTGTGAGGATTCGTTCGACTACTCCCGTTCGTCTTCTTCACGGACTCGTTCTTCTTCCTAGCGGGATTTCAGGCAAGATGACCGTCACCTTGGATCTCATTACTATCATTGCTACGCTAGTTGCTTCGTTCTATTGCTATGTTGCGCTTCCTATTCACTTGTTCATCAAGCTTCCCCAAATTGCCATGTCAGCCTCTAACCTTTTCACCCTTCCTAGCAAACCATTGCTTGGCTATGTTACCGCTTCTGCTCAGCCCCTCTTATAGCGTTGTTAGTTGCAGGTGAAGTTGAAGATTGCTCCATGGTGAACAGGATTATCTTGGGATATCACAATATCTCTTATTTAATTAATGCATCTATATATTTGGTAAAGGGTGGAAGACTTGGCCTTATGCCTGGTGTTTTGTTCCACTCTTGCCGCCCTAGTTTCCGTCATACCGGTGTTATGTCCCGGATTTTGCATTCCTTACGCGGTTGGGTGATTTATGGGACCCCCTTGAAGTTCGCTTTGAATAAAACTCCTCCGGCAAGGCCCAACCTTGGTTTCACCATTTGCCTCACCACCACCTATACCTTTCCCTTGGGTCGGCCAACCCAAGGGTCATCTTTATTTTAGCCCCCCCCCCCCGGGCCAGTGCTTGTCAAAGTGTTGGTCCGAACTGAGCTGCCTGCGGGGCCACCTTGGGGCAACTTGAGGGTTGGTTTTATTCGTAGCTAGTCTCATCCGGTGTTGCCCTGAGAACGAGATATGTGCAGCTCCTATCGGGATTTGTCGGCGCATCGAGCGGCTTTGCTGGTCTTGTTTTACCATTGTCGAAATGTCTTGTAAACCGGGATTTCGAGTCTGATCGGGTCTTCCTGGGAGAAGGTATATCCTTCATTGATCGCGAGAGCTTATCATGGGCTAAGTTGGGACACCCCTGCAGGGTTTAAACTTTCGAAAGCCGTGCCTGCGGTTATAGGCAGATGGGAATTTGTTAATGTCCGGTTGTAGATAACTTGACACCAGATCCGAATTTGTTAATGTCCGTGATGGTCTCTTTTCGGCGGAGTCCGGGAAGTGAACACGGTTTCTGGGTTATGTTTGACGTAAGTAGGAGTTCAGGATCACTTCTTGATCATTGCTAGCTTCACGACCGTTCCTTTTGCTCTCTTCTCGCTCTTATTTGCGTATGTTAGCCACCATATCATGCTTAGTCGCTGCTGCAACCTCACCACTTTACCCCTTCCTTTCCTATTAAGCTTTGCTAGTCTTGATACCCATGGTAATGGGAATGCTGAATCCTCGTGGCTCATAGATTACTACAACAATAGTTGCAGGTACAGGTTATGCGATGTTCTTGACGCGAGAGCGATGTTTGCTTGTGTTGGAGTTCTTCTTCTGCTTCTTCTTCGATCAGGGGATAGGTTCCAGGTCGGCAGCCTGGGCTAGCAGGGTGGATGTCGTTTGAGTTTTTGTTTGTGTTTCATCCGTAGTCGGATGATGCTCTTATGTATTGTGATGTTGTATTCATGTGGCATTGTATGCCTTATGTATGTATCCCCATCTATTATATAATGTTGATGTAATGATATCCACCTTGCAAAAGAGTTTCAATATGCGGGTCTATCCTTGGTGGGACCTTCGAGTTCCTTTTGGATAGGGTCGCATATTGGGCGTGACAAGGAAGGTTGATATTTTTCATCTATGATGACTTTGCAGGAGGAGCAGATGAAATTGGGTCAATTCCTTCAGGCACAATTGATGCAGTCGCCCTCGCAGGTCCAGATTCTTCAGGCACAATAGTAGATTCTTCAGCTAGCCTGGGTTGTTCTTCAGGTGCAACATTGGAGGTTGCCTTGGCAGTTTCTTCAGGAGCTGGAATTTCTTCAGCAGCCCTGTTACTTTCAGTTTCTTCAACAGTCTGATTTTCATCAGTTGTGCTAGCATTTTCTTTAGTAGGCTGAGTAGATGCTTCAGCCTGAGGAATATCTTGTTGCAATGTAGCTACAACATTTGGTTTCAGACCCTTTGCCCATCTGACAAATCTGACTTTGGCACCTAGCCAATCTGCATGATATGTGTTAAATTCATCACTGAGTGCTTTGATCTCAGTTTACAGAGTCACAAGTACTTCAGGAGACATGTTTACAACATTCTTCTTCAAAAAACTCTCCTTCTTGTACTGAGCTTTCTTCACTTGCCTAGCCTTCTCAAATTTCCATTTTTCTTCATTTATGAAGGCAGTCGACATATGAATTTCTCCAGGTGAGAGGTTTAATCCAGGCAGAGGTGTGTTAGGGTCCTTGTGCCATAGATCGATGAAATCCAGGATCTTCTTTGGATCTAGTAAGAGAGGCATAACACTGGCTTTGGCTCCAGCGGGCCTTTGTTGTCTGCCTCTGATGATCTCAGCTAGTTCTTCATCATCTGCCTCATCGTCACTTGACGGAACTTGGAAGGAAACCTGCTTCTTGTGAGGACTTGGCCTTGAGCCGCATCCAGCAGCAACCTTTTTCTTCAGCAAGGTTGGACTTGTTGAGGACTGAGGCGGAGCTAAGGATCTTGCAAAGGCTTCTGAAGCAATAGAGATTCTAGTTGTCCATTGGCAAGTGGCAAGATGCACAAGTGCTGAGGACATTGCAGGTGTAGATGAGGATTTTGCAACTGAGGGAGCTGGAGATGCATTTGAAGAAGTTGCTTGAGGAAAAGGACGTGAGGGCTTTGAAGAACTTGTCCTTGAGGGCATTGCAGCTGAGGAAGATGGCTTCGCAGTTGATTTCTTCGGTATGGCCTTCTTGGGCTTGCTAGTAGAGGCCTCAGCAGCAGCAGCAGAGTCTTTGTTGAATTTCTTCACTGCTTCTTTTGCTACTTTAGCCAACTTGGCTTGCCGCTTGGCCCATTCCTTGGGAAATTCCTCACCTCTTTTGATGATAGAGGGGTCAGCTTCTTGGCCTGGAGCCAATGGAGGTCTTGGGCATGGAGGGTTAACCGTGAATTTCTTAATGTACTTTGGACTGACATAATGATATTCCCTCCATTCTCTTGCCCATCTTCTTTCAACCTGCTAAATGCACACTTTGCGCTGATTTTTATTCTCCTTGCCATGAGTAGCTTCATCAGGAGTGCAATATTCATCATAGATGTCTTCAGGGATTCAAAAGCAGTGTTTGTTTCAGGCCTCTTTCCTCCTTTCTGAGGACACTTACCATCTATCATTTTCTGCACTTGAGGATTTTGCACGATCAAAGTTTCTGAGGAGGCATGCGTTTTTCTTCGAGGAATGCTGCAAATGAGTTAAGTTGATGAGAACCTAGTGATTCAGCAGCGGACATGTGTACCTATGAACAGAGTATAGGTGCCAAGAATTTGGAGAGGTCATATGCGTTCTCAAAATTTTGTTTTTAAAAAGAATCAAGTTTGAGGAATTTGACCATGGGTGTCTTGAGGTATTTCTCTAAGCGTTCTTGTCTTAGGTTCCAGAGTTGTATAGATTGAAAATCCACATAATTGAGGAATCTTGGAGAAAAACACAGCTTAGGGAAACAAATCAAGAACAGATGCAACTTGGTGTTTAAGGATATGGAAGTTGAAGAATAAACACCTTTTGAAGATTTTGTGGAAATCATCAGAATCAACAAGGGTAGTAAAAGCAGATTTTCTTTACCCTTGGCAAAGGACATGACGAACTGGGAGTGGAAGTGCAGAAGTTCATCACTCCAGATCTCCCACTCCCTAACTTGGCAGTGAGAGACAGCTACGGCGGCGGAGGAGGTGAAGATTTCCGCGGCTGGCGCGAGTACGACGACGACGAGGTCGAGGCAATGAAGCTCTTCCTTCCAGGCGGTGATGGAGAGTAGCAGCGACGCTAGGTCTGAGAGCTCGAGCGAGGGGAGTGAGATTGAGCGGGGTAAATGAGGTCTGAGGAGGGCGAGGGGTTTTTATAGCCGAGGTGAAAAACCGCTCGTCTGAGGAAATTGGACGAACGTGCCCCTGACCCTTGCCATCCTAGCGACATGTGTCACACATGTACTGAGAGGTGGAGATCATGTTAGATCGTGGGTGAATATTTTAAATCATGTTGTGGGATACGGAACGATTTGAGCGGCAAAAGCTGAAAAATAGATATGAATATTTTAAAGTTTTGTTCGCAAATTCTTTAGCTGTCAAGGACACAGTGAAGATTTTTAACGGGTTTCAAATAGAACGCACATGAAGAATTTCTGAACAGACTGGGTTGAGTTTAGCATAGAGATTTGTGAACGCACATGAAGAATTTGTGAAATAGGACCTCTACGGTGGTAATTTCGCTTGCTAGATGCCATACTCTCCTAGGTTGTGAAACCAAGGCTATGATCACCAAAGCTATGGAAATCAAGGCAAATGGAGACCAAATCTCTGATACCACTTGTAGGATCGAAAGTAGGTCTAGAGGTGGGTCATTAGACTACTTGAGCAAATAAAAATCTAACATTTTCCCAATTTTAGCTGTGGGTAGATTTTAGCAATTAGCACAGGTCAAGCAATCAACCTACACATGCAATTCTAAGAGTGTAGCGGCAGAAAGTAAAACATTGCATGGTTCCGATAGGTAGACAGTGCAAACGTGTAGCGGCAGACAGTGCAAACGCAATGATGACACGGAGATTTTTGGCGTGGTTCCGATAGGTGGTGCTATCGTACATCCACGTTGATGGAGACTTCAACCCACGAATGGTAATGGATGCGCAAGTCCACGGAGGGCTCCACCCACGAAGAAGCAACCTTGTCTATCCCACCATGGCCATTTCCCACGAAGGTTTGCCTCACTCGGGTAGATCTTCACGAAGTAGGCGATCTCCTTGCCCTTACAAACTTCTTGGTTCAACTCCACAGTCTTGTCGGAGGCTCCTAGGCGACACCTAACCAATTTAGGAGACACCACTCTCCAAAAGGTAATAGATGGTGTGTTGATGATGAACTCCTTGCTTTTGTGCTTCAAATGATAGTCTCCCCAACACTCAACTCTCTCTCACACACACAAATTTGGATATGGTGCAAAGATGATTTGAGTGGAAAGCAACTTGGGGAAGGCTAGAAATCGAGATTCTTGTTGTAGGATTGGTATATCTTGATCTCAACACATGAGAAGGTGGTTCTCTCTCAGAAAACGTAAGATGGAAGTGTAGGCACATTTCTATGGCTCTCTCACATATGGAGAAGGGGGTGGAGGGGTATATATAGCATCCACACAAAATCCAACCATTACACACATTTGACCCAACTCAGTCAGACCGAAAGATGAACTCGGTGAGACCAGTTTAGTTCAAAATGTGAACATTAGGAATCTCGATGGGACCGACTGGAACAACTCAGTGGGACATATGTGCTAGGGCTTAGGTCAAACATTAACTCGGTGGCACCGATTGCATCAACTCGATGAGACCAAAGTGAAGGAGTAAGGCAACAGAGTGAATGTCAAGCCAACTAGGTGAGACCGATTGCTATTTCGGTGAGACTGAAATAATTGCAACAGACAACGAAGAATTGGCAAGGCCATCTTGATGAGACCGATATCCATGTCGGTGTCACAAAACTATTAGGGTTTCTGGCAGTGGCTACGTCATATGAACTCGGTGGCTCCGGATAGGATGAATCGGTGGGGTTGAGTTGGAGTTTAGGGGTTCTACTTATTTGGAATGAGAAAGTGGTTGAGGATTTGGAGCAATATCACTAAGCATTTGAGCAAGCAAGCCATTAAAGCAACACCTCATCCCCTTTTAATAGTGTTGGCTTTCCTATGGACTCAATGTGATCTTGGATCACCAAAAATGAAATGAAGAGTCTTGAGTTTTTGCCAATATGTGTCCTTAGCATTTTGAGGGGTCCACATCTCTAGTCCATGCCATACCATTCATTGAACTTTCTGAAATATTCAACTTGAATGGATATCAGTTAAATGAGCTATATGTTGTTATGAATTACCAAAATCACCCGGGGATTAGTTGCACTTTCATCGCCCCTATCGAATCAGTACCTCCAGCGAGCTTCCTGGTCGGTTAACCGCCTCAGAGCACACTCATTATGCGCCTATATTTTCAAAGATAAGGGCTTTAATAGCCAACGGCTTAACCAGAGTCGATTTTCCCCATTGTTGGGTCTCATGGAGGATCTTACCACTGAGCCGGCGCAGCGGCTTAATGTGCCAATCCACTGGTGATGTGAAGGACCCAGAATGGTATAACCAAAATCTCTGACTGACAGAGAAATTAATGAAATGGTCAAGTCACTGCTTGGGGAGCCTCAAGAAGCCTGCAATAAGATGGGGCTGAGGCCTTTCTGCATTTCTAACCCGCCCCCTGCAGTAAGTATTTTGAATACATCTTCATCTTGCTTAGCTATCTTTTATGCTTCGTACCTTTTAAACCACTGCCAATATACATATATATATACAAGCCAATTCTCCCTTCTGGAAGAACAAAATGACAGCAGCTCCGCCAGCTAAGAAGAGTAAAGCAGTCAAGCCTTGTGGTTCGGCTCGTAAGAAGAAACCAACAGCAGAAGAGCTGCTCCAACTAGATGAGTCGGAGGTAGAACTTGACTCCCTTGGTTTACTTTTCATGCAACTTATTGATGTTGATTCCTCTCAGGATGATGTGCAGACAAGCTGGGCTAACAAGGCAGAGGTAATTTCTGACTCCTCTCACTAAGAACCTTTGCCAAGAAAGAAAACACGACGGGTCATCCGGAAAGTAATATTTTCTCACCCTCCTGCTTACTAGGACCCCAACTTTCTTTTTAGGAAGCAACACCATGAGTCCAGGCGTCAGACCCGTAGCAGCGGCGCTGAAGATCTTGTGGTCGGCTTATCTAACAGGCCAGCACCACGGAAATGTCGCAGTGAGGTGCCTCATAGTTCGACTCTCTCTCTTCCACGAGCCGGTCTCGTGCGGCAACCTCTTAACCCTTTCGACTCCAACTATTAGGAAACGCCTCCGTCATCTGGTACTTCTTGAGCTTGCGTTGTTTTTCCCTTGAAGAGGAAAGCGTGATGCAGCAAAGTAGAGATAAGTATTTCCCTCAGTTAGAGAACCAAGGCATCAATCCAGTAGGAGGTACATGCAAGTCTCCAATCTATGCACCTGGAAAAACAATCAAACACTAGCACCCAACACGATAAAGGGGTTGTCAATCCCTTCACGGTCAATTGCAATGGTGAGATCTGATAGAGATAGGTATAAAAGATTGCTAGAACATAAAAGTAAATAAAAGTAAATAAATTGCAGCAAGGTATTTTTGGGTTTTTGTTTATATATCTGAAAATATATGATGGAAAATAGACCTCGAGGCCATAGGTTTCACTTGAGGCTTCTCTCTTGAAGGCAAATAATATGATGGGTGAACAAATTACTGTCGAGCAATTGATAGAAAAGCACAAAGTTATGATGATATCCAAGGCAATGATTATGCATATAGGCATCACGTTAGTGTCAAGTAGACCGATACAATTCTACATCTACTACTATTACTCCACACATCAACCGCTATCCAGCATGCATCTAGAGTATTAAGTTCATAAAGAACGGAGTAACGCCTTGAGTAAGATGACATGATGTAGAGAGATAAACTCAAGCAATATGATGAAAACCCCATCTTTTTATCCTTGATGGCAACAATACAATACGTGTCTCGCTACCCCTACTATGTCGCTGGGTGAGGACACTGCAAGATTGAACCCAAAACTAAGCACCTCTCCCATTGCAAGAAATACCAATCTAGTTGGCCAAACCAAACCAATAATTCAAAGAGAAATACAAAGATATCAAATCATGCATATAAGAATTAAGAGGAGATTCAAATAATATTCATAGATAATTTGATCATAAATCCACAATTCATCGAATCTCGACAAACACACTGCAAAAGAATATTACATCGGATAGAACTCCAAGAACATCGAGGAGAACATGGTATTGAAGATCATCGAGAGAGAACAAGCCATCTAGCTACTAGATATGGACCCATAGGTCTGTGGTATACTACCCATGCTTCATCGGAAGGGCAATAGGGTCGATGTAGATGGCCTTCGTGATCGAATCCCCCAGAAAACACACCGCAAAAGAATATTACATTGGATAGAACTCCAAGAACATCGAGGATAACATGGTATTGAAGATCGTCGAGAGAGAACAAGCCATCTATCTACTAGATATGGACCCGTAGGTGTGAGGTAAACTACTCATGCTTCATCCGAAGGGCAATAGGGTTGGTGTAGACGCCCTCCGTGATCGAATCCCTCTCCGACAGATCACCGAAAAAGGCCCCAAGATGGGAGCTCACGGGAACAAAAGGTTGCGGTGGCGGAAAAGTATTTTCATGGATGCCTCTTAGGGTTTGGGAATATTTGGGAATTTATAGGCCGAAGAATAGGGTTAGGAGACCTCTGAGGGGGCCACAAGCCCAGGGGCGCCCCCCCTAGGGCGCACCCCTACGGCTTGGCGTTGCCTTGTGGGTCTTCTAACTTAATCTCCAAGTGTAGGTGTCTTCTGGTCCAAGAAAAATCATCGTAAATTTTTATTCCGTTTGGACTTCGTTTGATATTCCTTTTCCGCAAAACTCAAAAACAAGGAAAACAGAAACTAGCACTGGGCTCTGGGTTAATAATTTAGTCCCAAAAATAATATAAAATAACATATTAATGCATATAAAACATCCAAAACAGCTAATATAATAGCATGGACAATCAAAAATTATAGATACGTTGGAGATGTATCAAGCATCCCCAAGCTTAATTCTTGCTCGTCCTCGAGTAGGTAAATGACAAAAACAGAATTTTTGATGTGGAATGCTAACTAACATATTTATCCATGTAATTTTCTTTATTGTGTCATGAATATTCAGATACATAAGGTTCAGAACAAAAGTTTAATATTGACATAAAAACAATAATACTTCAAGAACACTAATAAAGCAATCATGTCTTCTCAAAATAACATGGCAAAAGAAAGTTATCCCTAAAAAATCATATAGTCTGGCCATGCTCCATCTTCATCACACAAAGTATTAAATCATGTGCAACTCCGATGATAAGCCAAGCAATTGTTTCATACTTTTGATGTTCTCAAACTTTTTCAACTTTCACGCCATACATGAGTGTGAGCCATGGATATAGCACTATAGGTGGAATAGAATACGGTGGTTGTGGAGAAGACATAAAAAGGAGATAATCTCACATCAACTAGGTGTATCAACGGGCTATGGAGATGCCCATCAATAGATATCAATGTGAGTGAGTAGGGATTGCCATGCAAGGGATGCACTAGAGCTATAAGTGTATGGAAGCTCAAAAAGAAACTAAGTGTGTGTGCATCCAACTCACTTGCTCACGAAGACCTAGGGCGATTTGAGGAAGCCCATCATTGGAATATACAAGCCAAGTTCTATAATGAAAAATTCCCACTAGTATATGAAAGTGACAAAATAGGAGACTCTCTATCATGAAGATCGTGGTGCTACTTTGAAGCACAAGTGTGGAAAAAGGATAGTAGCATTGCCGCTTCTCTCTTTTCTCTCATTTTTTTTATTTTGGGCTCTTTGGCCTCTTTTTTCTCCTTTTTTCGTCCGAAGTCTCATCTCGAATTGTGGGGAAATCATAGTCTCCATCATCCTTTCCTCACATGGGACAATGCTCTAATAATGATGATCATCACACTTATATTTGCTTTACAATTCATGAATTACAATGCAATACTAGAACAAATATACGACTCTATATGAATGCCTCCAACAGTGTACTGGGATGTGCAATGACTCAAGAGTAACATGTATATAAAATATAAATGGTGGCTTTGCCACAAATACGATGTCAACTACATGATCATGCAAAGCAATATAACAATGATGAAGCGTATCATAATAAGCGGAACAGTGGAAGTTGCATGGTAATATATCTCGGAATGGCTATGGAAATGCCATAATATGTAGGTATGGTGGCTGTTTTGAGGAAGGTATATGGTGAGTGTAATGCACCAGCGAAAGTTGCGCGGTACTAGAGAGGCTAGAAATGGTGGAAGTGTGAGAGTGCGTATAATCCATGGACTCAACACTAGTCATAAAGAACCCACATACTTATTGCAAAAATTTATTAGTCATCGAAACAAAGTACTACACGCATGCTCCTAGGGGGGTAGATTGGTAGGAAAAGACCATTGCTCGTCCCCAACCGCCACTCATAAGGAAGACAATCAATAAATAAATCATGCTCCGACTTCATCACATAACGGTTCACCATACATCCATGCTACGGGAATCACAAACTTTAACACAAGTATTTCTACCAGTCCACAATTACTCACTAGCATGACTCTAATATTACCTTCTTTATATCTCAAAACAATCATAAGGAATCAAACTTCTCATAGTATTCAATGCACTTAATATGAAAGTTCTTATTATATCCCTCTTGGATGCCCATCATATTAGGACTAAATTCATAACCTAATAAAATTACCATGTTGTTTAGAGACTCTCAAAATAATATAAGTTAACCAAGAGGGTTCAACAATTTCTATGAAATAAAACCACCGTTGTGCTCCAAAAAGATATAAGTGAAGCACTAGAGCATATTGCGTAGCTCAAAAGACATAAGTGAAGCACATAGAGTATTCTACTAAATTCACGATTCATGCATGTACCTCTCAAAAGGTGTGTATAGGAAGGATGATTGTGGCAAACTAAAAAGCAAAGACTCATATCATACAAGACGCTCCAAGCAAAACACATATCATATGGTGAATAAAAATATAGCCTCGAGTAAATTTACCGATGGATTGAAGACGAAAGAGGGGATGCCTTCCGGGGGCACCCCCAAGCTTAGGCTCTTGGTTGTCTTTGGATATTACCTTGGGGTGCCTTGGGCATCCCCAAGCTTAGGCTCTTTCCACTCCTTATTCCATAGTCCATCAAATCTTTACCCAAAAACTCCACAACAAAAACTCAACAGAGAACTCATGAGATCCGTTAGTATAAGAAAATAAAATCACTACTTTTGGTACTGTTGTGAACTCATTCTTTATTTATATTGGTGTAATATCTACTTTATTCCAACTTCTCCATGGTTTGTACCCCCCCCCCCTCCCCTGATACTACACATAGATTCATCAAAATAAGCAAATAACACATAGAAAACAGAATCTATCAAAAACAGAACAGTCTTTAGTAATCTGTAAACTTCGAATACTTCTGTAACTCCAAATATTCTGAAAAATTAGGACAACAGAGGCAATTTGTGTATCAATCTTTCGCAAAAATAATCAGTATTTTATCGTGCTTCTATGATTTTTAATAATTCTGGCATTGAGCGCAAAATTTTTTATTTTTCAGCAAGATCAATTCAACTATCATCGTAAGCCATCCCAAAGGTCTTACTTGGCACAAACACTAATTAAAACACGAAAACACAATTACTACAGAGGAAATAATGTGTATTTTATTCAATAACAATATCAAAAAGAAATACAAAAAAAATTGGGTTGCCTTCCAACAAGTGCTATTGTTTAACGCCCCTAGCTAGGCATATTGCAATGGATCTAGGTATTGTCATCTTTGGTATGCAATCCAAAAGTAGATCTCATAATAGATTCATATGGAAACATAATTTTATTTCTTAGAAAGTGTTCCATGCCCTTCCTTAACGGAAATTGAAATCTAATGTTTCCTTCTTTCATATTAATAATAGCACTAATCGTCTAAGAAAAGGTCTACCAAGAATAATAGGACATGTAGGATTGCAATCTATATCAAGAACAATGAAATCTACGGGCAGATAATTCTTATTTGCACCAATAATAACATCATTAATCCTTCCCATAGGTTTCTTTATAGTGGAATCCGCAAGATGCAAATTAAAAGAACAATCATCAAATTCACGGAAACCTAACACATCACATAAAGTTTTTGGAATCATGGAAACGCTAGCACCCAAATCACACAAAGCATGGCACTCATAATATTTAATTTTAATCTTAATGGTAGGTTCCCACTCATTGTAAAGCGTTCTAGGGATAGAAACTTCCAATTCAAGTTTTTCTTCAAAATATTTCATCATAGCATCAACAATATCTTTAGTAAAAGCTCTACTTTGATTATAAGCATGGGGAGAATTCAACATGGATTGCAACAAGGAAATATAATCTATCAAAGAGAAATTATCATAATTAAAGTCCTTAAAATCCAAAAGAGTGGGTTCATTGCTACTTAAAGTTTTGACCTCTCCAATCCCACTTTTATCAATTTTTGCATCAAGATCTATAAACTCTGAATCATTGGGACGCCTTCTAGCTAAAGTTGACTCATCTCTAGTCCCATATTTATCAAGATTTATATTATAAAATAGATATTCAATAGGAGTCACATCAATCACTTTAAGATCTTCATCATTATTTTCACGAGAAATCGAAAAATGCACTTTTACAAACCATTCTCGCTTAGCATGCATCCTAGCGGTTCTTTCTTTACATTCATCAATAGAAATTCTCATGGATTTTAGAGACTCATTAATATCATGCTTGGGTGGAATAGATCTAATTTTCAAAGAATCAATCTCAAGAGAAATTATATCCATGTTCCTAGCTAAATCATCAATCTTAAGCAATTTTTCTTCAACCATAGCATTGAAATTCTTTCGGGAACTAATAAATTATTTAATATTGTTCTCAAGATCAGGGGGCATATTATTATAATTTCCATAAGAATTATTGTAGTAATTACCATAATTATTAGAGGAATTACTAGGAAATGGCCTAGGGTTGAAATTACCTCTATATGCGTTATTACCAAAATTGTTCTAGCCAACAAAATTCACATCCATAGATTCATTATTATTCTCGATCAAAGTAGACAAAGGCATATCATTAGGATCAATATGAGAACTCTTACTAGAAAACAATTTCATAAGTTCATCCATCTTTCCACTCAAAACATTAATTTCTTCAATTGCATGCACTTTTTTACTAGTAGAGGATCTTTCTGTGTGCCATTGAGTGTAATTAGCCATAATATTATATAGGAGTTTAGTAGCTTCTCCTAATGTGATTTCCATAAAATTACCTCCCGCGGCGGAATCTAAAAGATTTCTAGATGCAAAATTCAATCCAGCATAATTTTTTTGTATAATCATCCATAAACTCAAACCATGCGTAGCGCAATTTCTTATCATTAATTTCATCCTCTCCCAAGATTGTGCAACATGTTCATGATCAAGTTGCTTAAAATTCATTATATCGTTCCTAAGGGAGATGATCTTAGCACGAGGAAAATACTTGGAAATAAAAGCATCTTTACACTTGTTCCATGAATCAATATTATTTTTAGGTAAAGAGGAAAACCAAGTTTTAGCATGATCTCGTAGTGAAAACGGAAACAGCTTCATTTAACAATATCATTATCCACATCTTTCTTCTTTTGCATATGACACAACTCAACGAAAGTATTTAGATGGGATGCGGCATCTTCACTAGGAAGGCCGGAAAATTGTTCTTTCTTAACAAGATTCAACAAAGCGGCATTAATTTCATAAGATTCCGAACTAGTGGCGGGAGCAATCGAAGTACTAATAAAATCATTATTATTAGTATTGGAAAAATCACACAATTTGGTACTTTCTTGAGACATCGTGAAAAAGCGAGCAATCTAACACACGAGCAACCAAAAAGCAAATGAAAACACGAACGGAAGAAGGGCAAATAAAAAGGCAAATATTTTTGTATTTTTCTGAAAATCTTTTTGTATTTTTCTGAAAATCTTTTTAGAAGTGGGGGAGAGGAAAACGGAGGCAAACGGTGAATAATGTAATGCAAGATATGAGAGTTTATTTTGGGCACTTGGTAGGCTTGATGTAGACCTCCCCAGCAATGGCGCCAGAAATTCTTCCTGCTACTTCTTGAGCTTGTGTTAGTTTTTTCCTTGAAGAGGAAAGGGTGATGCAGCAAAGTAGAGATAAGTATTTCCCTCAGCTAGTGAACCAAGGTATCAATCCAGTATGAGGTAGACACAAGTCTCCAATCTATGCACCTGCACAAACAATCAAACACTTGCACCCAACGCGATAAAGCGGTTGTCAATCCCTTCACGGTCAATTGCAATGGTGAGATCTGATAGAGATAGGTATAAAAGATTGCTAGCCCATACAACTAAATAAAAGTAAATAAATTGCAGAAATGTATTTTCGGGTTTTTTTGGTTTATAGATCTGAAAATATATGATGGAAAATAGCCCCGGGGCCATAGGTTTCACTGGAGGCTTCTCTCTTGAAGGCAAATAATACGGTGGGTGAATGTCGGTGTACAAAAGTAGGGGCACTCTTCTGTACCCCTTTACTTGTGCACGGGCAGTCAGAGCCACGCCCGCGGCCACACTTAGCAGGGTAAAGGATGGAAGCCAAAGGCGCAAGACAATCAAAGCAACATCGAGACCAGAGACACAAAAATCAACAGGGCAAAGTAGAATCCCGCAGCAAGACCCTTGCCGGGGCAACTTACCCAGCGCCAGCAGAGCGCGCCACCCTTGAGCCCAAGGGTTCCAATGCCATCAACCACATTGGAACCAAGGCTCGGGAGGCACCTCCATGGTAGCATGCAGATCTTCGTGAAGATCGTAAACACACAAGATCTGATGAAGACCAGAAGACGATGATCCTCGGCAAGATCCTTGCCGAGGAAATCCACGAGAACTCCGACAAGATCCTTGCCGCCAACAACCGCGATGTCATGGCAAGACCCTTGCCGAGACCCCGGCAAGACCCTTGTGGAGGACGTCAACGGGGTCGCGGCCAGGCCCACATCTGCCATGACTCCACCGCCGTTCGCATGCAGCTGGCAGCTCAGCCAGCTAGGCAAGCACCTGTGTGGTGATGTGCGACCTCTAGACCAACTCAGCAAGCACTTGCGTGGTGGCATGCAGATCTTCATGAAGACACTGCCACCGCACCAGCTCAACAGCCTGCCAGCCTACATGGCACTGCATGCCTCGTTGGCCTAGACATGTGTCCAAGCAAGATGGAGCGGTGACGGACGGGACGGGCCTCGTTATCGTCCCCAATAAAGCAAGGGTACACCTAAGGAGCGCATTTAATGCATTTTGTCCCGTAATGACAGGCGATAAGCTTGTACACTGTACACCTTTCCACCTCCTGTATGCCACTGTGCCATCCCCTTTTTCTATAAAAGGAGGCCCGAGGCATACTGGAGAGGGATTCGGATCTTTTGGACTACACACACACCGTAGCTAGTTCAAGAACCCAAGAACACTCAGATATACACCAAAGCAGGACTAGGGTATTACGCATTCTCGCGGCCCGAACCTGGGTAAATGATCTTTGTGCTGGCTCCTAGACCCGCTCTTTCCACAACCTCGCGCCCGCCGATCGTAGTAGGGATTCCAGTGATCCCATAGGTGTCATTTCCACCGACATACTTGGCACGCCAGGTAGGGGGCGCAGTTGTGTAAATCCGGTCTAGCAGTTAGTTTAGCAGTTCTTCATCGCCATTGCTTCCAAGGAAGAAGCCGACCGAGCGAGCGGCATCATTTGCAGATGCAGTGAACACTCGCGAAGCGACAGAAAAGCTAAGTCATGCAAAACATTGAGCAATTCTTTTTATATAAGATTATTCTCCTTGGAGATCTTTCCCTTTGTATGAGAAACCAGCACGCAATGGGGCCCTTCCACTATTGGCAACGCCTTTGTTCTGTTGCGAGTCTTCTCAACAGTCCGAGCGGCTGCGTAGGGAATGGCAGGGTGGCCTTCCGCTATTGGCAACACTCTCGTTCTGTCTCGAGTCCGCTCGATAGTTCGAGCGGCCGCGCTGAGAATGGTAAGGTGGTTCGCCTAGCAGCAAGCACACCCGGCAGGCTATTAGGGATCCATCCTCAAGGCACCGCAGCTTGGATTTATGCGCCGGCAAGCCTACCCAATTAACATTGCGTGGACATACAAAGAGAGATCAAACTAGAAAATAGCATGCATCGTTTCAAAGTACTGCACAGTTATATTACATCAATTGTTGTTGCAGTTCTAACTAAAGATAAAAATTGTCTTGGTCGTGAACCTGTAGCGGCGATGAGAAATCGGGTGCTTAGTCCCGGCGCTGGCCTTCTATCCTATGAATTCCATCGACATGGCTGATGATGGGTTTGATACGCTCCTCGAGCATCGCGAGGTCCACATCCTCCGGCAAGCTCTCCAGCACAACATCGAAGTCGAGGTTGGGGTTCCAGTACGCCACCTTGGTGAGGACATTGGTCAGGGCACCCCGGCAAAGCTATCGGGCCTCATTGGCCAGAGAGCTCGCTTTGTTAGAGTGAAACTGCTCCAAGGCTCCAAGAACACCCTCGAAGAACAGGGTCAGCTTGGCGTTGGGACTCACGTTCGGCTCCGGGGCGTACCTCACGTTCGGCATCCCCATGTTAGCCAGCTTCGTGGTGATCCTGCCGGCGACACCGGTGAGGCGGCTGATCCAGAGGTTTTCGCCGTTCACATAATCCTTGTGGTTGGCGGCGTCATTCCTCCGCAGCTGCCTCTCCTCCTCCAGATTCTTGGCCACGGTCTCCTCCCGGGCCTTGACCTTCGAAAGCGTCCCCTCAAGACGCTTCAGGTCTTTGATGGAGTTGTTGGCTTGGGAGAGTAGCTCGGCCTTGCCGAGGGCTGCAGTCTGCGCCTCCACCAAGGCGCTTTTGATTGTGTCCTTCTCCCTCGCCAGCTCCAGGGCCTTGTTTTTCAGGCCGTCCCGCTCCACCTCCAGCTCCTTCACCTTGTCGTCGTGGACCAGGGCTTAAGCATCGAGTGCCTCCCTGTGCCTCTGCTTCAGCTCATGGGTCCGCTGCACGACGATCCTCTCGACCTCCTCATCCTTGCCTCAGAGTGTGGCGCCGAGCGCCTCCTCATGAGCGGCAAGGTTCTCCTCCTGGGAGTTCAGCTCGGCCTGGTGCTGGTGTCGGGCGGCCTCGACCTTGGCGGCCTGTTCCCTCGCCGCCTCCTGGGCCTTCTCGACGTCGGCCTGTGATAACCCACAAGTATAGGGGGTCGCAACAGCTTTCGAGGGTAGAGTATTCAACCCAGATTTATTGACTCGACACATGGGGAGCCAAAGAATATTCTTGAGTATTAGCAGTTGAGTTGTCAATTCAACCACACCTAGATAACTTAGTATCTGGAGCAAAGTGTTTAGTAGCAAAAGTGGTATGATAATAAAGGTAGCGGTAGCAAAAGTAAAGATAAATGTTTTTGGGTTTTTGTAGTAGTTGTAACAGTAGCAACGGAAAAGTAAATAAGCGAACAACAATATATGAAAAGCTCATAGGCAATGGATCAGTGATGGATAATTATGCCGGATGTGATTCCTCATGCAATAGTTATAACATAGTGTGATATAGAACTAGCTCCAATTTATCAATGTAATGTAGGCATGTATTCCGTAAATAGTCATACGTGCTTATGGAAAAGGACTTGTATGACATCTTTTGTCCTACCCTCTCGTGGAAGCGGGGTTCTAGAAGAAACTAAGGGATATTAAGGCCTCCTTTTAATAGAGAACCGGAACAAAGCATTATCACATAGTGAATGCATGACCTCCTCAAACTATGGTCATCACCGGGAAGTATCCCGATTATTGTCACTTCGGGGTTGTCGGATCATAACACATAATAGGTGACTATAGACTTGCAAGATAGGATCAAGAACACACATATATTCATTAAAACATAATAGGTTCAGATCTGAAATCATGGCACTCGGGCCCTAGTGACAAGCATTAAGCATAGCAAAGTCATAGCAACATCAATCTCAGAACATAGTGGATACTAGGGATCAAACCCTAACAAAACTAACTTGATTACATGGTAAATCTCATCCAACCCATCACCATCCAGCAAGCCTACGATGGAATTACTCATGCACGGCGGTGAGCATCATGAAATTGGTGATGGAGGATGGTTGATGATGACGACGGCGACAAATCCCCCTCTCTGGAGCCCCGAACGGACTCCAGATCAGCCCTCCCGAGAGAGATTAGGGCTTGGCGGCGGCTCCGTGTCGTGAAACGCGATGAAACTTTCTCTCTGATTTTTTTTGTCCCCGAACGTGAATATATGGAGTTGGAGTTGACGTTGGTGGAGGTCCAGGGGGCCCACGAGATAGGAGGCCGCGCCCTAGTGGGGCCGCGCCCCCCTGTCTCGTGGACAGGCTGTGGGCCCCCTGGCATTAATTCTTTTGCCAAAAATTCCTATTAATTCCAAAAAGTGCCTCCATGGATTTCCAGGACATTCCGAGAACTTTTCTTCTCTACACATAAAACAACATCATGGCAGTTCTGCTGAAAACAACGTCAGTCCGGGTTAGTTTCATTCAAATCATGCAAGTTAGAGTCCAAAACAAGGGCAAAAGTGTTTGGAAAAGTAGATACGTTGGAGACGTATCAACTCCCCCAAGCTTAAACCATTGCTTGTCCTCAAGCAATTCAGTTGATAAACTGAAAGTGATAAAGAAAAACTTTTACAAACTCTGTTTGCTCTTGTTGTTGTAAACATGAAAAGCCAGCATTCAAGTTTCAGCAAATATTACGAACTATCCATACTCACAATAACACATAGGTCTCACAATTACTCATATCAATAGCATAATCAGCTAGCGAGCCATAATAATAAAACTCAGATGACAACACTTTCTCAAAATAATTATAACATGATATAACAAAATCGTATCTTGCTAGCCCTTTCTGAGACCGCAAAACATAAATGCAGAGCACCTTTAAAGATCAAGGACTGACTAAACATTGTAATTCATGGTAAAAGAGATCCAGTCAAGTCATACACAATATAAACCAATAATAATGAATGCAAATGACAGTGTGCTCTCCAGCGGGTACTTGTTAATAAGAAGGGATGATGACTCAACATAAAAGTAAATAGATAGGCCCTTCGCAAAGGGAAGCAGGGATTTGTAGAGGTGCCAGAGGTCGATTTTAAAATAGAGATTGAATAAAATTTTGAGCGGCATACTTTCGCTATCAACGCAACAACTATGAGATGGTTGTATCTTCCATACTACATGCATTATAGGCAGTTCCCAAACAGAATGGTAAAGGTTTATACTCCCCCAACCACCAACAAGCATCAATCGATGGCTTGCTCGAAACAACGAGTGCCTCCAACATACAACAGCCCTGGGGGAGTTTTGTTTAATTATTTTGATTTGCTTTGATCTTTTTGGATCATGGGACTGCGCATCCCGGTTACCGGCCCTTTCTCGTGAATGAGGAGCGGACTCCACTCCTCTTGAGAATAACCCACCTAGCATGGAAGATATAGGCAGCCCTAGTTGTAACATGAGCTGCTCGAGCATACAAAACAGAATTTCATTTGAAGATTTGGAGTTTGGCACATACAAATTTACTTGGAACGGCAGGTAAATACCGCATATAGGAAGGTATAGTGGACTCATATGGAACAACTTTGGGGTTTAAGGAGTTTGGATGCACAAGCAGTATTCCCGCTTAGTACAGGTGAAGGCTAGCAAAAGACTGGGAAGCGACCAACTGAGAGAGTGACAACAGTCGTAAACATGCATTAAAATTAATTCACACCGAGTACAAGCATGAGTAGGATATAATCCACCATGAACATAAATATCATGACGGCTATGTTGATTTGATTCTACTAAATGTGTGAACATGTGCCAAGTTGAGTCACTCAATTCATTCAAAGGAGGATACCACTCCATCATACCACATCATAATCATTCTAATAGCATGTTGACATGCAAGGTAAACCATTATAACTCATAGCTAATCAAGCATGGCACAAGCAACTATAATCTCTAGATGTCATTGCAAATATGACCCAAGAACGATGAATCATCATATTTACAAAAACAAGAGAGGTTGAGTTCATACCAGCTTTTCTCATCCCAATAAGTCCATCATATGTCATCATTATTGCCTTTCACTTGCACGACCGAACGATGTGTATAATAATAAGGGTGCACGTGCATTGGACTAAGCTGGAATCTGCAAGCATTCAACTCAAGAGAGAAGACAAGGTAATATGGGCTCTAAGTTTAAATAAACAATTGTGCACATAAGATCCACTAGGCATTTTCAATATGGTCTTCTCGACCCCCAAAGGAAAGAAAAGAAAATAAAACTATTTACACGGGAAAGCTCCCAACAAGTAAGAAGAAGAACTAGAAATATTTTTGGGTTTTCATTTTAATTCTACTACAAGCATGGAAATTAAACTAACTATTTTTTTGGTTTTTCTCAAGGTTTATCAAACACACAAGAAGAAAACTAGAAAAAGAAATTTAAACTAGCACGGATAATACGGTGAAAGAGTATGAGCACCGACGACTAGTGTGTGAACATGAATGTAAAGTCGGTAAGAAATACGTACTCCCCCAAGCTTAGGATTTTGGCCTAAGTTGGTTTAATACCAAGGACCGCCACTACTCTCCCCGGTGTAGTGGGAGGTGTAATCAGGATACCACTGGCTGGTCATCTCCGGATCCCACTGGACAGATGATGCACGATAAGGGTCCAGCTCAGGTTCCGGCTCAGGTTCAGGTTTTGGAGTAAAAGCTTGAGCTCAGCGATTGTTCACCGCTTCCGACGTGACAAGACAATTTTCTGCAAGCAAATCAAACAATAGAGGCGTAGGCAAAATAATAAACTGAAAGTGTTTCTTATTGAATCTAAGTCTATACAAGAGCATCTTCTCTTTGTTGTCAACAATAAACTTGTGTGCTACCATGCTCTTGTAATCTAAGATGTGAGGATGCAATTTTATCTCATCCTCCTCATGGTGCCTAATGGGTATCTGAAAATGTTCAGCAAGACGTGCAGCATAGATACGTCCAAATATGGGGCCTTTTGTATGATTCAGGGCTAGTCTAGCAATGACGGCACCCATACTAAAAGTATTGTCCCCAAGCAAAGCATGTTGAACAATGATAATATCAGGAACGCTCAAATTCACACTATTTCCACGACCAATCAAGCATCTACTAGCAAATATGGCAAAGTAGCGTAAAATAGGAAAGTGTATGCTAGAGACCTTCGCCTCGGAGCCCTTCTTTGGCTCCTCTACAGCAATAGTATTAACAAAGCCACCCACATCATCACGATGGGGTTCATCTAATTCTCCCTCATAAGGTATCCTACATACCGCGCAAAAATGACGTAAAGACATTTCTTTGAATTCATCATATAAATGAAATGATACTGCAGGCGATGACTTCTTAGGATAATAATAATAGTTTTGCACAAAAGTATTGGTAAGTAAGAGATACTGATCAATTTGGTCGTTGATAAAACCAGTAAGGCCTGCAGTCTCGGTTAAAGCATAAAAGTCTTCATGAATTCCGGCTTCTTTCAAGAAATCCTCACATGGCCATTCGCACGACCGTACTTCCGCTAAGCGAGGAAGATTATACTTGGCTTTTTACTTCTCTTTGGCTTGTTTTTCCTGAGAGCTTTGGCTAGAAGAGCCTTTAAAAAGCCTCCTTAACATTTTCTGAAAATTTCTGAAATTTTAGTAACTTCAAAATAAAAGTGAATAAAACTAGACAAGATTGGTAGCAACTACTCCTACAAGTGCCTAGAGCCTATATCATGCATTGGAATTGCTTGAGACCTCAAAAATTTAACATGCAAGCTCAAGAACATGGTAACCTATGCAGCAAAATTTTTCAATGAATAAAGCACTAGAACAAAAACTAATTGGACCAATGGAGGAGTCACATACCAAGCAACAATCTCCCAAAGCAGTTTTGCGAATGGAGCTTTGAGCTAAGAGATCGAAAATCGCAGCAAAACAAGCTAGAACTCGTGCTTGAGCTGGATGGGGATTTTTTTGGGTAGCAGATGAAGTGTGTGGGTGGTGGCATAAGTGGAGGGGAGCCACCAGGGGCCCACGAGACAGGGGGCACCCTATAGGGGGGGCACCCTCCTCTCTCGTGGCCTGGTGCTTGCCCCTCCTGCAGTGTTTTCAATGCCTAAAATCCTCAAATATTCTAGAAAAAATCATACAAAATTTGCAGGGCATTTGGAGCACTTTTATTTTCAGACTATTTTTAATGCACGGATAATTTAGAAAACAAACGGATAATACTATTTTTGCTTTATTTATTCTAAATAACAGAAAGTAAAAAGAGGGTACAGAAGGTTATGCCTTCTAGTTTCATCCATCTCATGATCATCAAAATGAACCCACTAACAAGGTTGACCAAGTCTTGTTAACAAACTCATTCCAAATAACACGGAACCGGAGAAATTTCGAATAACACTAAGTTACCTCATCGGGGATATGAAAATCCCCAACAATAAGAATATCATACTTTTTCTTGACAGTAGGGAGAGGAAATTCAAAACCTCCAAAAATGATAGTTGGAACTTTTTCAATAGAATTGATTCTATGAACTTGAGATTGTTTCCTCGGAAAGTGTACCGTATGCTCATTACCATTAACATGGAAAGTGACATTGCCTTTGTTGCAATCAATAACAGCCCATGCAGTATTAAGAAAGGTCTACCAAGGATAATAGACATACTACCATCCTCGGGAATATCAAGAATAACAAAGTCCGTTAAGATAGTGACATTTGCAACCACAACAGGCACATCCTCACAAATACCGATAGGTATAGCAGTTGATTTATCAGCCATTTGCAAAGATATTTCAGTAGGTGTCAACTTATTCAATTCAAGTCTACGATATAAAGAGAGAGGCATAACACTAACACCGGCTCCAAGATCACATAAAGCAGTTCTAACATAATTTCTTTTAATAGAGCATGGTATAGTTGGTACACCCGGATCTCCAAGTTTCTTTGGTATTCCACCTTTAAAAGTGTAATTAGCAAGCATGGTGGAAATTTCAGCTTCCGGTATCTTTCTTTTATTTGTGATGATATCCTTCATATACTTAGCATAAGGATTTACTTTAAGCACATCAGTTAAGCGCATACGTAAGAAAATAGGTCTAATCATTTCAGCAAAGTGCTCAAAATCCTCATCATCCTTTGACTTCGATGGTTTAGGAGGAAAGGGCATGGGTTTCTGAACCCATGGTTCTCTTTCTTTACCGTGCTTCCTAGCAAAAAAATCTCTCTTATCATAACGTTGGTTCTTTGATTGTGGGTTATCAAGATCAACAGCAGGTTCAATCTCTACATCATTGTCTTTGCTAGGTTGAGCATCAACATGAACATTATCATTAACATTATCACTAGGTTCATGTTCATCACCTGATTGTGTTTCAGCATCAGAAATAGAAATATCATTAGGATTCTCAGGTGTGTCTACAGTAGGTTCACTAGAAGCATGCAAAGTCCTATCGTTTTTCTTCTTCTTCTTTTTAGAAGAACTAGGTGCCTCTAAATTATTTCTATGAGAATCTTGCTCGATTCTCTTAGGGTGGCCTTCAGGATACAAAGGTTCCTGAGTCATTCTACCAGTTCTAGTAGCCACTCTAACCGCAAAGTCATTTTTATTATTTAATTCATCAAGCAAATCATTTTGAGTTTTAAGTACTTGCTCAGCTTGAGTAGCAACCATAGAAGCATATTTGCTAACACGGTGAAGTTCATCTTTAACTCTAGCCAGATTATCACCTATGCGTCCTATCTCGAAAGCATTATTTTTTAACTCTCTACCAACATAAGCATTAAAACTTTCTTGTCTAGCCATAAAGTCGTCAAATTCATCTAAGCATGGGCTATGAAATTTAGTAGAGGGTATTTCAACTTTATCATATCTATAGAGAGAATTTACCTTACTACCTGTGTCGGGTTATCAAGACAATATGGTTTTTCAGGCGGCATATTCAGACCATGTATTTCTTCAATAGGTGGTAAATTCTTAACATCTTCAGCTTTAATACCTTTTTCTTTCATTGATTTCTTTGCCTCTTGCATATCTTCAGGACTGAGAAATAAAACACCTCTCTTCTTCAGAGTGGGTTTAGGAATAGGCTCGGGAGTTCGCTCAATTGGTTTAGGAATTACTTCAGGAACTGGCTCGAGAAGAGTCCAATTATTTTCATTAGTCAACATATTATTCAATAGTACTTCAGCTTCATCGACTGTTCTTTCCCTGAAAACACAACTAGCACAACTATCCAAGTAATCCTTGGAAGCATCGGTTAGTCCATTATAAAAGATATCAAGTATTTCATTTTTCTTAAGAGGATGATCAGGCAAAGCATTAAGTAACCGGAGAAACCTCCCCCAAGCTTGTGGGAGACTCTCTTCTTTGATTTGCACAAAATTATATATTTCCCGCAAAGCAGCTTGTTTCTTATGAGCAGGGAAATATTTAGCAGAGAAGTAATAAATCATATCCTGGGGACTACACACACAACCAGGAGCAAGAGAATTATACCAAGGCTTAGCATCACCCTTTAATGAGAACGGAAATATCTTAAGGATGTATGAGTAGCGAGACTTCTCATCATGAGTGAACAGGGTGGCTATATCATTCAACTTGGTAAGATGTGCCACAACAGTTTCAGATTCAAGGCCCTAAAAAGGATCAGATTCATCTAAAGTAATAATATCAGGATCAACAGAGAATTCATAATCCTTATCAGTAACACAGATAGGTGAAGTAGCAAAAGCAGGATCGAGTTTCATTCTAGCATTAAGAGACTGCTGCTTCCATTTAGCTAATAATTTCTTAAGATCATTTCTATCATTGCAAGCAAGAATTTCCATAGCAGCTGCATTCATAACATAACCCTTAGGAACAACAGGTAATACATAATCATTGGAGGAACCTTCATCATCACTGTCATCAATAATAGGTTCTTTAATATTTTCATTCCCCCTAACTCTAGCAAGTTGTTCATCTAGAAATTCACCTAATGGCAAAGTAGTATCACGCACAGAAGTAGTTTCATCATGCATAGTAGAAGTGGCATCATCAATAACATGCGACATAACAGAATTCATAGCAGTAGCAGGTTTAGGTGTCGCAAGCCTACCAATAACGGAAGGAGAATCTAGTGCAGAGCTAGATGGCAGTTCCTTACCTCCCCTCGTAGTTGAGGGCAAAATCTTGGTTTCAACGTCTTTCAAGTTCTTCATAGTGATCAACAGATATAAATCCCAAGTGACTCAGAGAATAGAGCTATGCTCCCCAGCAACGGCGCCAGAAATTAGTCTTCATAACCCACAAGTATAGGGGATCGCAACATCTTTCGAGGGTAGAGTATTCAACCCAAATTTATTGATTTGACACAAGGGGAGCCAAAGAATATTCTTGAGTATTAGTAGTTGAGTTGTCAATTCAACCACACCTGGATAACTTAGTATCTGCAGCAAAGTGTTTAGTAGCAAAAGTGGTATGATAATAAAAGTAGCGGTAGCAGAAGTAAACATAAATGTTTTTGGGTTTTTGTAGTAGTTGTAACAGTAGCAACAGAAAAGTAAATAAGTGAAGAACAATATATCAAATGCTCGTAGGCAATGGATCAGTGATGGATAATTATGCCGGATGCGATTCCTCATGTAATAGTTATAACATAGGGTGATACAGAACTAGCTCCAATTCATCAATGTAATGTAGGCATGTATTCCGTAAATAGTCATACGTGCTTATGGAAAAGGACTTGTATGACATCTTTTGTCCTACCCTCCCGTGGAAGCGGGGTCCTAGCGGAAACTAAGGGATATTAAAGCCTCCTTTTAATAGAGAACCGGAACAAAGCATTAGCACATAGTGAATACATGAACTCCTCAAACTACGGTCATCACCAAGAAGTATCCCGATTATTGTCACTTCGGGGTTGTCGGATCATAACACATAATAGGTGACTATAGACTTGCAAGATAGGATCAAGAACACACATATATTCATTAAAACATAATAGGTTCAGATCTGAAATCATGGCACTCGGGCCCTAGTGACAAACATTAAGCATAGCAAAGTCATAGCAACATCAATCTCAGAAAATAGTGGATACTAGGGATCAAACCCTAACAAAACTAACTTGATTACATGGTAAATCTCATCCAACCCATCACCGTCCAGCAAGCCTACGATGGAATTAATCACTCACGGCGGTGAGCATCATGAAATTGGTGATGGAGGATGGTTGATGATGACGACGGCGACGAATCCCCCTCTCCGGAGCCCCGAACGGACTCCAGATCAGCCCTCCCGAGAGAGATTAGGGCTTGGCGGCGGCTCCGTGTCGTGAAACGCGATGAAACTTTCTCTCTGATTTTTTTCTCCCCGAACATGAATATATGGAGTTGGAGTTGACGTCGGTGGAGGTCCAGGGGGCCCACGAGATAGGAGGCCGCGCCCTAGGGGGGCGCGCCCCCTGTCTCGTGGACAGGCTGTGGGCCCCTTGGCATTAATTCTTTCGCCAAAAATTCTTATTAATTCCAAAAAGTGCCTCCGTGGATTTCCAGGACATTCCGAGAACTTTTCTTTTCTACACATAAAACAACGTCATGGCAGTTCTGCTGAAAACAGCGTCAGTCCGGGTTAGTTTCATTAAAATCATGCAAGTTAGAGTCCAAAACAAGGGCAAAAGTGTTTGGAAAAGTAGATACATTGGAGACGTATCGGCCTGCTTCAAGATGAGCTCTTGCTTGCGCTCCGCCAGCAATCTTGGGCGGCCTTCAGCTCTTCGTGGGCCTGGCGGAACCAGGCCTGCGCCTCAACGACGTGCTCCTCGAGGTCTGCCTCCGCCTTGTCCACCACCGCCATCCTGGATTTTGCCTTGTCCAGGCGGGCACGATGAAGCGTCGGGAGCTTCTGGAAGTCGGTGCTGATGGACCAAAGAAGTCGCTCCTCTTGAGAACCGCCACCACCGGCGCTCGGTTCGTCAACAACCTGGAGCCCGGCGGCGACGAGCGCCTCGTAGTCAAACACCTCCCCCTCGGCCGGCGCCCTGGTGCCCGCCGACCCTGGAAGGTGGACGAATAGGTCGTCGCCCACCTTCAAGTACCTGCCCGAGCCAGAGGCGGCGGAGGAGGAGGGTTGATCATCGACCACCCCCTCCTCAGCAGCAGCCTTGCCGGTCCCTCCGGCAGGCCCCTTGGCGGCATCCTTAGTAGTGGTCTTGGCGGCCTCCTTGGTGGCGATCTTGTCGGCCTCGGCCTCAGCATCCCCGGCGACCTCCTCGATGACGGCATCGATGTCCTCCCGGTCCGCCGAGGAGGAATCTGGATACCGAGAAGGGGGATGAGGCAAAGCCAAGACCAAGGTTTAAAAAGAAGAAGAAAGAACAGGGACAGAAAGCGAATAACTACCCGTGCCGGGCTGGGAAGAAATGGCCCCCTCCCCGCCAACATCCGTTGCCAAGACGGAGCCACCAGCGCCCAAGTTCGCCTCCTCCTCCTCCTCCGTGCGCATGGGCTCGGTGCTTGGCGCCCTTGCCGGGGACGCCCCTCAGGGCGGCGTGGTTGATGGGGGCGGCGTGTTGGGGGTGGCCCTCGGTGGCTCCTCCTGCTGTCGTCCTCCTCCTGCAGCCACAGCATGGTCAGTGCCAAGGGATCGTACCCCAACACACATTGATGAAGAGTGAGTGGTGAACGCACGCTGGGGGCTGAGACAGGGGTTGCACAGGGGGCTGCTGTCCGGGCTGATCTCCACCACCGGCGTGCGTGAAGAGCCCGTCGGGGGCTGGTCACCTCGAGGCCATGGCCCTCTTCGCCACCCTCTGGGCCAGCGTCTCCCTATCCCACCAAAGATGAAAACAAGTCAAGAAAAGCGGCACGGTCTGAAAGGACGGAGATGACGAAGGGCAAGATACTTACTCGTCCTCCACCTCATCTTCCGCTGCCTTCCTTTTCCTCCTTGGGCTGAGAGACCCAAAATCAAAGACGACCTCCGTGTCGACATCTGCGGGAGGAGGGGAAGGGGATGGAGTCTAGGAACGCTTGGACAAAGAAGAGGCGGTCGCTTTCCTCTTCACGACTGCAGCCTTCACCACCTTCTTCGCTGCTGCGGACCTCGTCAGGCGCATGGACTCCCCCTGGACCTCTTGCTGCCGTTCGGTCCTGCCGGGCCGGACTGGCCCGCCGTAGGACACGCCTTTTTCCCGTGGCCGGAGGGTTGTCGGACTCGGCCTCTTCCTCGGTTGACTCCTCGAACACATTCTCAACAAGGGGGGCCTCGGTGTTGACACCGCTGGCCTCCCCGGCAGACCCCGCCCACTTGGCGAGCTCCCTCTCCTCCATGGCCGCGTCGGCCTCGTCCTCCATGCCGCCGGTGCTGCCGGCCTCCCTGGAAAGCTCCACCTCCACCACCCTAGCGGCAATGTAGTCCAGCTCCGCCTTGGTGGTGTCCTGGATGAGCAGCGACTCGTCGTGGTCATAGACCTCCGACAAGTTGTCGAAGAACTCCTGCACTTCGTGTGCCGAGGGCTCGGCCCAGGACGGGTTGAGGCCGTGCGCGTTGAAGTCTGGCGTCATGGCAATAATGTCAGACCGGCGAGAGTTGTTGCTCAGCGGGACCACTCCTGCTGGCAACCCAAACAGGGGCCCCTTGACGGCCTTGTCGGCCTTCGCGGCCCTGCCGGTCCTCTCCACTCTGCCATTGCTGTACACGTCGAGCTGAAAGAGCCTTTGACAGAAATAGGCCTATCCCATGATCCTGAAGTTATGCTTCAGGCCAGGGCGGAGCCTCATGACGTCGGTCGCATTCCTCAAGTCCCAGGCCAGCCTCCCCTTGTTGTGCAGCGAGGCGATTCAGCGACGGATGAAGTCCGCCCCAATCATCTCAAGGGTGAGCCAGCCGTGGTGATGTGATGGATCCTGGTGGTGGCGATCAAAAGCTTCTCGTCGTTGGCGTCGAGGTCGCTCCAGTCCCCGTGGCGGGTCGGCGGGCTCTAATGAACCCGGCAGAACTCCGGCAGTTTCTTCTCCTCAATCCAGCACCACCGGCCCCGCCACTCCTCCCACCTCTCCTTCTGGGCACCCTCTGGATACGTGCCTTTCTCCTGGGCCCTCGGGATCCAGGAGATGCTCCCAGAGATGGCGCCCCCTGGTTGGATGCGAGGGGAGAAGTAGTGGCGGAAGAGCGTCGTGCTGGGGAGCACCCCGGCAAAGCCCTCACAGAGGTGGGCAAAGGGAGCCATGCACGCCACGGCGTTCAGCATGAGATCCAAAAGATGGAAGCCGTAGGTGTGCATGACGTCATTGAAGAATTCAGAGAAAGGGGGCCAGAGCCCACAGGAGAAGAAATCGACAAAAAAGGGGTACCGATTTGGGCCGGCCGTGGCGCAATCGGCGGGGACGATGCGCGTGGCAGGGTGCCCCATTGTCCCCTCCCACACAGGGGCAAGAAGAAGTTCTTGAGGTGGACCGTATCGGCCATCGACGGGAAGTAGGCGAACTGCGTCCGCCGCACTGCCGCCTCTCTCTCTGGCGCCTCCCTCTCCCCGCCATCCTTGGCCGCTCCCTTGCCCCTACTGGTTTTGGGCGCCATGGCGGCTGGAAGGAGGCGGAGGATCAAGAGCAATGGGGGCACAGCGACAGGGAGCAGAGGCAAGAGCTTCGAATCTTTCGCCTGAGGAAGAAGGAAGGGACGACGGTTCCAAGATTGGAGAGGGCGCAGAGGGTACATGAGCAGCGCGCCTATGGTTATTCCTTTTTATGGGGAAGGCGCAAGCCGCCTCTTTACCACCTACTACGACGTGATGCATGCGTGCGAGGACCATCCCACGCATGACCCCCACTTCATGTACGTCCCTCCACGTCATGCATTCAACACGGGTCGTGGGGAAGCGCAGCAGACGAACATGTTACCGCCGTAAAAATCTGCCCCGCCTGTCCGTGCACTGTTCTAGGCCTAGACCAATAACGCGTCGCGCTTATGTGTGGCCCAGGCCCGGGGGCTCCTGTCGGTGTACAAAAGTAGGGGCACTTTTCTATACCCCTTTACTTGTGCATGGGCAGTCAGAGCTGCGCCCGCGGCCACACTTAGCAGGGTAGAGGAGGGAAGCCAAAGGCGCAAGACAATCAAAGCAACACTAAGACCAGAGACACAAAAAGCAAGAGGGCGAGGTAGACTCCCCCGGCAAGACCCTTGCCAGGGCAGCCTCCGCAGCCCCGGCAAGAACCTTGTCGGGCAACTTGCCCAGCGCCAGCAGAGCGCGCCACCCTTGAGCCCAAGGGTTCCAACACCATCAACCACATTGGAACCAAGGCTCGGGAGGCACCTCCATGGTAGCATGCAGATCTTCGTGAAGATTGTAAAGACACAAGATCTGATGAAGACCAGAAGACGACGATCCTCGGCAAGATCCTTGCCGAGGAAATCCATGAGACCTCCGGCAAGATCATTGCCGGGGACGACCACGATGTCACACCAAGACCCTTGTCGGGACCCCAGCAAGACCCTTGCCGAGGACGTCACCGAGGCCGCGGCCAGGCCCACATCTGCCAAGACTCCACTGTCGTTCCCATGCAGCTGCCAGCTCAGCCAGCTAGGCGAGCACTTGTGTGACGACGTGCGACCTCTAGACCAACTTAGAAAGCACCTGCATGGTGGCATGCAGATCTTCATGAAGACACTACCACCGCACCAGCTCGGCAGCCTTCCAGCCTACATGGCACTGCACGCCTCATTGGCCTAGAGGCATGTCGAAGCAAGACGGAGCAGCGACGGATGGGCCGGGCCTCGTTACCGTCCCCAATAAAGCAAGGGGACACCTAAGGAGCGCATTTAATGTGTTTTGACCCGTAATGACAGGCGATAAGCTTGTACATTGTACACCTTTCCACCTCCTGTGTGCCACTATGGCGTCCCCTTTTTCTATAAAAGGAGGCCGAGGAATACTGGAGAGGGATTCAGATCTTTTGGACTACGCACACGCCGTAGCTAGTTCAAGGATCCAAGAACACTCAGATATACACCAAAGCAGGACTAGGGTATTACGCATCCTCGCGGCCCGAACCTGGGTAAACGATCTTTGTGCTGGCTCCTAGACTCGCTCTTTCCACAACCTCACGCCCGCCGACCATAGTAGGGATTCCAGTGATCCCATAGGTGTCGTTTTCCACCGATAGTGAACAAATTATTGTCGAGCAATTGATAGAAAAGCACAACGTTATGACGTTATCCAAGGCAACGATTATGGATATAGGCATCATGTCCATGTCAAGTAGACCGAAACGATTCTGCATCTACTACTATTACTCCACACATCGACCGCTATCCAGCATGCATCTAGAGTATTATGTTCATAAAGGATCGAGTAGTGCCTTAAGTAAGATGACATGATGTAGAGGGATAAACTCAAGAAATATGATGAAGATCCCATATTTTTATCCTTGATGGCAACAATACAATATGTGCCTCACTACCCCTACAATGTCACTGGGTGAGGATACCGCAAGATTGAAACCAAAACTAAGCACCTCTCCCATTGCAAGAAATACCAATCTAGTTGGCCAAAGCAAACCGATAATTCGAAGAGAAATACAAAGATATCAAATCATGCATATAGGAATTCAGAGGAGATTCAAATAATATTCATAGATAATCTGATCATAAATCCACAATTCATCGGATCTCGACAAACACACCGCGAAAGAAAATTACATCGGATAGAACTCCAAGAACATCGAGGAGAACATGGTATTGAAGATCATGGAGAGAGAAGAAGCCATCTAGCTACTAGCTATGGACCCGTAGGTCTGAGGTAAACTACTCACGCTTCATCGGAAGGGCAATAGGGTTGATGTAGATGCCCTCTGTGATCGAATCACCCTCCGGCAGATCACCGAAAAAGGGCCCAAGATGGGATCTCACAGGAACAGAATGTTGTGGTGGCAGAAAAGTATTTTCATGGATGCCTCTGAGGGTTTGGGAATATTTGGGAATTTATAGGCCGAAGAATAGGGTTAGGAGACCTCCGAGGGGGGCACAAGCCTAGGGGCACCCCCCAAGGGTGCACCCCTACAGTTTGTCATCGCCTAGTGGGTCTTCTGACTTCATCTCCAAGTCTCGTAGGTGTCATCTGGTCCAAGAAAAATCATCATAAAGTTTTATTCTGTTTGGACTCTGTTTGATATTCCTTTTGTGCGAAACTCAAAAACAAGGAAAAAATAAAAACTGGCACTAGGCTCTGGATTAATTAGTTAGTCCCAAAAATAATATAAAATAGCATATTAATGCATATAAAACATCCAAAACAGATAATATAATAGCATGGAACAATCAAAAATTATGGATATGTTGGAAACGTATCATCATCTAGCGACTCGACTGGAACGCAGCTGCCGGCTCTGATCATAAACCCAGGGTAATCATTTCCCCAACTGAACATTTTACTGTAATCTCCATTATATAAACATAAGTTGCATCTTGGTTACATGTTCAAAGCCAAGTCCAAGAAGAGAAAACTTGGTGAGCCATCCACAGCCCAAGATGTTCCTGAGTCTGAAAACCTCCATCCAGAAAATCCTGGGACCCGGATTTATGAAAATAAAGCCAGCTAGTTGATTGTGATGAACCGGTTGCTCAAGATCATCCAGTAATCACTGAAGCTATGAATACTCATACTAGAACTGAGGAGCAGGCAAAGGATGTTGATCCGGCAAAAGATATTGACCAAGCAAAAGATGTTGACCCGGCAAGCCCTTCAAATAATATTCATAGATAATCTGATCATATATCAAAGGATAGCCCCCAAGGGCCCGCCCATCTTCATGATATGAACCGGGTCTTCCGAATGAATAATCCTGTAAAGAAATGACCTGTAGCCCCCAAGGGCTAGCTCATCTTCATGAGTTAAACCGGGTCTTGTATTATAGATAAGAGCTGCATGTAGCCCCCAAGGGCCAAGATATCATGCACATCACGACCTGGCACTCCCATTGTAATATCTCTTTAAAGAAGTAACCCGTAGCCCCCAAGGGTCGGCTTATCTTTTCATAAGATTGATCGGGTCTTATTTTGGACAAGAAGAAATTACATTAGCCCCCAAGTGCCAAGGATATTTCTTACAATGTTTTTGGGACTTGAATATATTTGACATGTCCCCCTGTCAAATGTTTGACTAGTATAGTCATATATCATGACTGTCCTTCATTATTGTAGGAAGCATTAACTCTGGGCGAGCTAAAACTCGTCGGCTTAAGAAAAGAATTTGAAGCTGAACAAGCCGGCCGTACCAAGGCTGAATCAAGTTTGCAATCTTCTTTAGAAGAATTCGAGAAGCTAAAGGCAGCTTTCGACAAAGAAAGAACCACTTTTGAAACGGAAAAAACCGCGAAACTCAAAAACAAGGGGAAATAGAAACTGGCACTGGGCTATGAGTTAATAAGTTAGTCCTAAAAATAATATAAAATAGCATATTAATGCATATAAACCATCCAAAATAGATAATATAATAGCATGGAACAATCAAAAATTATAGATACATTGGGGACGTATCATCATCCAACGACTTGACTAGAATGCAGCTGCTGGCTCTGGCCATAAACCCAGGGTAATCATTTCCCCAACTGAACATTTTACTATAGTCTCCATTATATAAACATAAGTTGAATCTTAGTTACAGGTTCAAAGCCAAGTCCCAGAAGAGAAAACTTGGCGAGCCATCCACGGCCCAAGATGTTCCTGAGTCTGAAAACATCCATCCAGAAAATCCTAAGACCCGGGTTGATGAAAATAAAGGCCAGCTGACTGATTGTGATGAACTGGTTGCTCAAGATAATCCAGTAATCACTGAAGCTATCAATACTCATACTGGCACTGAGGGCCTGGCAAAGGATGTTGATCCAGCAAAAGATGTTGACCCAGCAAGCCCTTTGAAGGCATATGAAGAAGTTCCTTCTCTTGAAAGGAAAGAAGAATAAGTCACCTTCACTGGCACGTCTAAAGCTCCGGAAATCTCTAGTGCACTGACCAAAGTTGCCACTAAAACTGAAACCCCCTTGTCTGAGAAGTGGAAAATAAGCTTAACATGCCAAGTATGTGTGTGTGTGTGTGTCTATATATATATATATATATATATATATATATATATATATATATATATATATATAGACACACACACACACACACACACACATTTGGTCTATTCTGTTACGCGTAACAGAATATTATTCAGTTACCCTTTTTGAACTGACGGTTTCAGGTGGTTGTACTGATGTTTTCGAAGCGGTTGAACTGATGCTTTCAGTTGTGTTTAACATATCGTCTTCTTTAGTTCAATTTTTTTTTATAATTTTTGTTTTGGAATCAGGCGTGTAATATATCGTTCGAAAGCTCTTGACAACCATATTTCAAGTATATTGAACGTTTTTGCAAAATCATTATGGTTTAAGAGCAGTTTTGAAAAAAACCGTTTTTTAACCGAAAACGTGAATCGTATTTTGGACTCAATTTTCAAACTGTTTGTCGGAATTGAGCAAATAACATGGCGTTGGAAAGCTGGTGAAAATCCACATCTTTCATATATGTATTGTTTTTTCTAATTCTATATGATTTAAAAGTAATTTGAAAAACGGTGAAATTCTGGGCCAAACTTATTTTCACGATTTTTTGCAAACGGTTTGTAGGATTGACACAAATAATACAGTGTTGGAAAGCTATGGAAAATGTGCAATTTTTTCATATAGAAATGTTTTTCTAATTCCTTACGGTTTAAAAACAAATTCGAATACAGCCAAATTTGATTTTGAACGTGATTTTTTTAAAAAGTTTGTCGAAATATGGCAAATAATACACCGTTGGATAGCTATCGAAAATGCGAAACTTAGTCATGTTGAACATTTTCTCTACTTCGCAACCGTTTAAGAGTAATTTAGAATACGACATAATGGATCTTGCTGTTTTCTCGTCTGAAAAACAGAGTAGTCATACTAATATATGTGTATGTCTGTACTGAGCTATCTTTTGTAGAGTAATTTTGAATGGTTCCGAAAAAGGGTACTTGTACTGATGCTTGCATGGGTTTGTACTAAGCGTGTTTTCACTAACTAGACTTTGCTCTGTTTTTCGGTAATATTTTTCTCATAAGTTTCCAATGGTTTACTGTATCGTCGCCCCTGTACTTGTATGGTTTGTATCATCGAACTGAAATATATTTTATTCAAAAAGAAAATGTGTTTTTTTTAACTCGACATTTTTTTGACAACGTTGTTCTGAACTTCTCTCATTTTACGACTTGTACTGAGGTACTTACTAAGCAGGATTTTCATGGGGTTTCTTTTTTTGCTTGAACTTTACAATTTGAATTTCTGCCATTTCTTTTATTCCGAGCGGACCATCGTTTTTAACTCGTACTGAGGTACTTACTACGCCCGAACTGGGGTGGCTATCGCGTGTCTCGGCGTGTTTTGAACTCAATGATATTTTTTCATCAATTTACTGCCCATTTTTTTCATCACACTTGAGAGAGTGATTAATAGGTTTACTTGGTCACTTGAACTCGTACTGATCTCCTTATGAGTTTGTACTGATCTTCTTAGGATTTTCTTGAATTCAATAGACGCACTAACCGCGTTTAATCTTTTGAACTTATATGTTAGTAATACATGGACGGACCAGATTTTTTAAACCGTGTTGGATGAGCACTTGTACTTGACTCTAGAATTTTTTTATATTTTTTGAACTTCTTTGCATTTTCATGGAACTGATTGAGGTTTGTTTTTTGAACTTATATGCTAGTAATACACGTTGAACATCAACCAAAATAAACAGGAAAGTGCATAGAGATTCTTGTTTGAACTTTCCTTGTTTAGTTTTCTAGAACTTATATGCTAGTACTACACAAACTTTCCCATACAATTTTTTTATGTCCATAGGGTCATCAACCAAAATAGATAAGAGAGTGGAGAGAACACATTCACCACTCATATAAAGATTAGAAAACCTGGAGAGAAACTTTTTCATCTCGCGAAGTATGAGACGAGTCGCAAACAAATAAATAACATTCAGGTAGAGAATATGAGCACAGGAATATCAAATGTTTGAACTTTCTCGATGGCATCCATTGAACTTAAAACATTTTTTAGCAAAAGACTGCAAGAGTGAAGGATGTCTTTTGCCATATTTTTACAAATGGATCACGCTTGCTTTACAAAGTACTAGAAAGATCCCTGTAAAAATAGTACTACAAGATTTGTAACACAAGATCGCACAGAAGCTGTACTGATCTACACAGGAAGTTTTGCTACTTGTAAGAAAATAAAAATGAACTCTAACTTGGAGAATCAACATATGTTTCTTTCCGTTGATTACATTCAATTCATGTATGTACAGAAGAAACAAAATTGCAACTCCACCATTGACTAGTCCATGGCTGAATAGCCGAACTTCACAAAATGACATTTTTCGAACTTAGCCAAGGAATCATTTTCTCAAATTCACGTTTGAACTCCATTTGGAAAATTTCAAGCTCCTCTCTGGGAGGTGTTGGCTGATTTCCTCAGAGTGATGAGCTTCTGAAGATAGTGGTGCAATCGCTCGATGACAAATGCGATGAATAGTGTGTATCCTGCAAGGAGCGATAAGTTGTTAGAAATGTTTAGCTTTGAACTTGAATAAAATATAGGAACTGTGCTGAGTTTATTTTCAGATTTCTGCTAGCATGCATCAAGACATTTTATATATGGTTTTTACACTGCCAATCCAGACTAGATACTTTGAAATCCTAAAAAACTTTATTACAATAGTCAGGAGTGAACTCATACATGTATATCTACTAATAAACACCAACAAGCAATTACAACAACAAGCAATTACAACAGCATATATCTTTATATTCATCAAGTTGAAATCTACAAAATTTAGAATTTCCAAACACCAAAGGGCAAAAAATGGTGAAAATAGTCTCAAGATTTACGGTCTATGTCCACCGAGAGTTTTGTTGTTAATAATACCAATAGAAGCTTTTCCAACAAAGCATTCTCTAATGCAAATCTTCCTAGCAACCTCACCCAATGACATTTATGCATTAGCTCTGGTTTGATTTGAAACTAAATTAAATGACATTTGAGAAAAGCTGTTAGGAGGATAGGAAACCATTTTCCAAACAAGAAAAATAAACAAGTACAAGCATGAGTATAGCAAGAGGAGTTTTTAGCATGTCTATCTGAATGCATATGTTTGTTCAGTACACCATGTGATGCAAGTACCAACTCTTTTTCTCTCTGAAACAAGCAAGATTCACACAAGCATCCTGCATTTCTAGCATCAGAAGTTACTTGTCATGAACTGACAGATTTACACAAGTAGACCAACCAATGGTGAAATCTATTAATTGTTTTAAGGAATCAATAATTTGGTACCCGCTGGGGATTCATGTGTTTCGTTGTACTGAATTTAATAACAAAAATGCAGATTCACACAGAAAACAACCAAAAAGAAGTGATGTCACCATGTCCTGTTGCAGCTTAGTGTGTGTAGTGTACTTGCACTTACGATCAACCATTTTTTTGACTAGATATTTCATGGGAATCTAGGGTGCTGGAAAGGGTGATCAGCTTAGAGCGTTGCGTCATTGAACGGCCTTGTGTGGAGGCAGTGAACGGCCTGGACCATGAAGGTTCAAGCAGGTTCAAGAAGTGGTGTTGAGAGGCTGTGTGGGACTATATTTTGTAGTGTCTGAATAAGTTCAGTAGCTGCTCACCACGCACACCTACTCAACTGCTTCATGCCACCGTCCCTGCACACACACATCAGCCACCCATTAGCATGTACAAGTTCATGTCAAAAGAACAACAAGTTCATGTACAGTAACATTACATGTTCACATCGAAACCTAAAAAGATGTGTACTTTGAAATACTTAATTTTACTTCCCAAATACTTCATTTCTTTTGAAATATGAACTTCTGTATTTATTTCCATAGAACTTATTATGTTTTCCCTCCAAACTACAAGAACATGATTGGTTTACTTACCCACAAATTTTTTTATTCAAATACTTTCTGTTTTTTTATAAGCGAACTGATGGAAATCTTGACGGTGCACTTCTGTATTTTATTCAAGGTGAACTGATGTACTTGCAAAGTTAACTCATTGTGTTCCTTTTTTTCATACTGAACTAATGTAGCCTCTATACAATGTAAAATGGACATTGTTGTGATTACCTACATGGCTGAACTAGTTAATACATTTGCTTTTTCATTGTGTATTTCTGTTTGATTAGACAAATGTTTGATTGGTGGTATTACCACCACAATTTTCACTATATATACATTACTGATCTGAACGCGACAATAAGAATAGGCTACCATTTTTTTCTGTAAAGTCGCATGGCTAAAATGTAGAGATTAGGGAAGTACCAGGAGACAAACTAATTTATTTAGGAAGTAATTATAATAAAGAGCTTTTTAGGATTACTTAGGTAGTGAATGCAAGCTTATTTAGAACATGCTATCAAGAATTCAGCGAGGGGAATGGATGTTCTTCAAGAGAATTCAGGGAAGAGAGCAAGGGGAAACCTTGGCGGCAGCAATCTGAAGTTGCGGTGACAAATATGACAATGGGCTTGACCTCATCCGAGCATAGGGACTAGGCCAACGAACTCACCACAGCCATGTTGGCACCGGCCGTCAACCATTGGCAGGGAGATGTAGACATTAGCGGCTTGAGACGTCTGAACCTGCAAAAAAATGGTGAATGAACTGCTAACCCAGGCACACGAACGCATTGGTTTACCAGTTAATGCATCCATCTCGTTATTCAGGAATTACCTTTTTTTGTATGAACTGCTAACGAAATATTTTTTTGCTCAACTGGGGTAGACTTCTAGTTAGTACACGCACAACCTGAGAAGGCAATGTACAAGTTCTTGTAAAAAGAACAACCAAAGAAGCAGCACGAATTGCTAGAGAAAACTGTATGTGCTTTTTTTATGAACTAAAAAAAGCTCTTGTTTGTTAGAGAATTGAAGAAATAAATATTGGGGCCCGATGTAATGCATATATCCACAAATTCAGACATGAAAACCAAAGAAAATAATAGATCATAAATTAGAGAATGTTAAATTTCACACGTCTCAGTTTTTAGCATCACTTCTAAACCTTTTGTTTTTCACTGCTATCTAATCTTCGACAAATTATCTAGTTTACTTATCGTTCTTGTCAAAAGTAATCAACATGAATGATCTTCACTAGTCACCATTTTACTCAAACCATCACACTCATATGAGCTTTCTATTCAAGATTTCCTGTCCTATCTTCTTCTAAACAAATTGAGGACTTGAACCACATGTTTTTGGAAGCTATACTGAAAAGCTACCACATATACTACTTTACGGCAAGTAGCTTTCGAATAAAACATAATTGAATGTTGCGAGCATTTGAATAGGAGGAATTCTAGCTCAGCTAGAAGCATAAGGTCAACCAGTGCATCAGAATAAGTACACTCAGCTGCAAGCATAAGGTCAACCAGAGCATCAAAATTGATGTTTTCCAATATTCTCATTTTTTCAAACTTTCCTGATTTTCACCGTATGAACATCAAGGTTTTTGTTCATTGAACTTTCTAGGTTTCCCCAAGTGTACTCTCTTACAGGATTGTTGTGAGAGAGTGGCGTCGATGGACTCACAGGACTACTATCAGCGCTCAACTTGGATGGCTGCCAGCAACCAAGGTGGGCGGGCTAGTGGTGGTGCCTTATTTTTTTGTAAATCAAAGCTCCTACATTATGCTATACTTTCATGCAGTTCTTCCTCAAACAATATTGTAACAACCAACATCAAAATAGTTTGGGAAAATCTCTCATGTTATCTTAATTTATGTAGTGTTGTCCGCAACAGAAAATTGTGCTACAAATTGTGTTAGACCATTCCGCAGTAATGCCCAGAAATCCAACAAAGAATATGTTAGTACAATGGAAGTAGTACAAAGGGGAGAACCATACATGCGAAAGACTCATTTTAGAGAGGAACAAAATAGTGTCAGAATTATTATTTTCCCTACATGCTACATTTGCATTAGAAGAAAATAGTGTGTCAGAACCATCACACTTCACAAATACATCATATATGTAATGGAGCATAACTACTCTTCCTTACATGCTTCTACAATTTGAATTGACATATGAAACTTTGTCGTACTATTTTACAAATTTTTCTTTTGTTTTATTATACTTATTTATTGTTCATCTCCAAACAACTACTCTGAACTCTGAACTTTTGTGGAGCTCTAAACTGGGCGGGAAGACAACAAACACTTTTCTCATTCATTGATTTGCAAAAATAAACTCCTTTCTTTCATTTTCCCACACAATAACACAGGCACCACAATGGTAAGACCAAAGCTATAGGACCATACCTTTTCTTCAGCTAGCTACTACATTGAGCATTTAACGTGAACTTGTGATAAGCAAGCACAAAATCATGTAGACAAGAAACAGAATTGTTGAGACTTTTTCATGTACAGGCATACAGGAAATCAGAAAAAGTACTGACGGTCTATGTACGGGCATCAGGCCAGCTGCTGGTTGGAAGTGTCATTTCATTTAGGAGGGTGCAGGCAGCCTCTTGGCCCTCGTGGCCGAGGGTAGAGATGACAATCTCAAGCCCCGTGGTGCCATGGGAGCTCGCTGTCGGGGAAGCTGATCCACGAACACCTATGGGACCGGCGGACCGAGCCCCTTTCGGTTCGGCGGGGGGCGGAGGTCGCACGAAGAGCAGATCGAGGCGAAGCACACGAGCAGTTTTACCCAGCTTCGGAGCTCTCCGGAGAGATAATACTCCTACTGCTGCTTGTCTGATTGTATTGAGTTCTTGCTCAGGAGCGCTGAGTGCTACAGTACGCACCAGCTGCTAACGAGACCGAGCATGAGTGTTTTTCTGGCTTCGAAGCCCCCCGCCCTACGTTGCGCATGGGCCTCCTTTTATACGCTCAAGGGGTCTCCGACAGGTGGCAACGTAGACAAGGGCAAAAATGGAAAAGGAATTGCGGTTGGTACAACTACTTGTACAGTGTATCCTACCTAACCCTGACGGCAGGGGACAAAGGCATTAAATGCCCGTCTGCGTCGCCCAAATAGTGCAAAAAGGACCGTCAGGGACGCCACCGTTCGCCACGATGGCAGTCTTGTCAGCGTCGCTTGCCACCGTGCACCGCTGGCTGCACAGCCTCTTGCCACGCGCGTCTGGAAAGGCCTCAGGGCGACACGTTGGTGGATGTGCTGGAGCGCGGGTACTGAGTGGTAGCTTGTCGCGGCAAGCGCCTTGCCGCGGATATTGTCTTGTCGCGCTCGGAAGCTTGTCGCTCACCGGGCCTTGCCGGGACACGTCGCGTGTCGCGGCAAGTTCCTTGCGATGCCTTGGTTGGCCTTCCCGGCAAGCTCCTCTTGCCGGGGCCTTGTCTCCTTGGCTTGAATACTTTGTTCTTGAATGGTTCCAAAGGAACCACGGAGGACCTTGGCGGTCACCCGGCAAGCCTTGCCGCGGGGTGCTGCAACTGCCCGTGCACAAGTTCGGGATACTAGGGTACCCCTACTCTAGTACACCGACAGGAGCCCCCGGGCCTGGCCACACATGGCGCCGAGCGCTGTTGGGCCAGGCCCAAAACAGGGCACGGGCACGCGCGGCCTGGGTTACCCGTATCTTACTCCGTATCCACCGCGCCCTCCCCGAACGGCACGCGTTGAATGCGGCGTCGTGGGAGAGATCGTGGGTGGTTTCTTTATTCGGAATAATGGAACGCCCGCCCCCTCCCTCTTTATAAGTAGGGGAAACAGGGGCAGTTCGCCCATCTCGCCGGTTGCTACTCCAATCTCAGAAATCTCCGCCGCTCCCCCCTTCTTCCCAAAGCTGAAAGAGAGCAGCGCTCCGCCCCCCATCGCCACCAGCATCACCAACGCCGCCGATCTCCCCCACCACCTTCGTCATGGCTCCGAAAGCCGACAAGGGGAAGGTCATGAAGTCGGCCGAGGCGCAGCGGCTCGCGGCGCTGCGAAAGGAGCGGGCAATCTCCCCCCCCCCAGCTCGACGTGAAGGAGCTGAGGGAGTACTACTACCTCTTCTGGTCGACGGAGACGCGAGCGCATCCGCGCACGAAGGTACTCCCAGCTGCCGCTTCGGAACTGGCTCCGAATGGATACCCTTTCTTCGCACTGTTCTTCTACTGCGGGCTCTGCCCGCCTTTCTCTGAATTTTTCTGCAATATCATGAACACCTACGGGTTCCGCCTCCTTGACTTCACCCCCAATGCCGTTCTGACCATGGCAGTTTTCGCACATCTCTGCGAAAACTTTGTCGGAGTCCATCCAAATGTCGCTCTTTTTCGCCACTTCTTTATGCCCCGAGTCGAGAGAGGAGAACCTTTATCCGGTGGAATCGCCTGGATCTCAAGAGCTGGCAAGAAGGAAGCTTATCTGGAGGGAGAGCTCCGCAGCAAGTGGGAGGAATGGAGAGCAGAATGGTGTTGGATTGTCGAGGAGAACCCGCAGCCATTCACCGCCCTAGCGCCAAGTCCCAATAGCGCGCGGCAACGATTGGAGCAACGTGGCCCCGGAAGACGATAGGCTGAAGATTGCCGTCATCCGGATCTTACGCCTCAGGCTTGCCGGGCTCACCGTAGGCGCCGTTGGCGCAGATTTCCTTCGCCACCGCATCGCCCCCCTGCAGGAGAGGAGGAGACCCGCCTGGGAGTTCCAAAACTCAGCGGATATCATGAGGTTGCGCCCGGGCCTCAACTTCAACTTCACCGTCCTGGAACTGGACACGATGATCCTGGAGCTGTTCAAGCGGGATCCTCAGCATCCCAAAGCGTTCATGTTGCCGAGGGGTGTCGTTCCGTTGTGCAACAACTCCTCGCTCGACCGCATCCGCGCAATGATGCCGCTGTGCGATTCGCATGGAATCGTCCCAACCTGGCAAGAGCCTACGGACGACGTCGTGCGGGATTTCTTTGACGGCTTGGTAGAAGTGCCAGTCCACTCCGACGAACAGAAGAGCCTCACCCGCGACACCACTGATGCGGAGATGCAGCGCATCGCCACTAGGCTGGAAGAGGCGGCAGCAGCCGCTGCCACGGGTGAGTTTGGATTCACCGTGGAGGAGGCAGAGGCAGCAGAGGCGGCAAACCTTGTCGAGCGAGAGGAGTTTGCCGGCGAGGAAGAGCTTGTCGGGCCTGAAGCTGAGTCGAGCGAGCCCGCCGAGGGCGCGAGCGACTCGTTGAAGATCGGCTCCTCCTCCTCCCCACCTTCAGCCAGCTCGCCGCAAGCGGAGCCCCCAGCTCCACCAAGAAGGCGTCTCCGCAAGGCCGGGGACGTAGCGGGGCGGCAGGCGAATCAACAGCCGCCGTGCCGCGCGACACGCTCTACCGCGGCAAGCACTGTTGCCGCGGGAGCGCCTCACGCCGCTGCGGCAACTGGAGCGGGGTCTTCCCGGTCCACCGTTACTGCTCCTGCCAAGCGGACAAGGGAGCCTACTCCTCCGCCTCGTCGCACCGTAGGCGAGCCGGACTTCGATCTCTCCGCGCTCAGCTCCGACGAGGAAGAAGAAGAGTAAGATTCTTTGTTGTACTTGTAGTTCTTCAATTCTTGCTGTTTTGCCTTGTATCTGATTTGCTTTACTCCGAACCCATCCCTTTTCAGGACTCTGGCCCAGAGAGCGGCGAAGAGAGCCAAGGTCCCGGTGATTGTCATCGAGGACGAACCCACCGCGACAGCAGGGGGCGTGCCCGAGACCACCTTGCCGGACCCGACAACTTTTCCCCAAAGCAGCCCCCATCGCAGCCCCCAGCGTAAGTATATAGTTTACTTCCTGCTGTCAGGCGCGCATGGGTGATCTTTCTTTGCTGATATCTGACTGTTGGTTTGTGCAGGAGCAGAGCAGCCTCACCAGGAGAGCCCGGAAGCCGTTCCCGAAGTGCCATCTGCTTCGACTACACCGCCAAGGGAGAATTCCCCGGCAAGGGAGCGTTCTCCGGCAAGGGAGAACTCTCCGGCAAGGGACAGTTCTCCGGCAAGGGACAGCACCAGTGATCCTCCGGTGGTTGAGACCACGACTGCAGATCCTAGTACAGGTAATCCTCTTGCTTGAAAACTTCCCTTGGGTTCTTCTTCTTCTGATTTTCTTTTTGGATATTTGCTTGACTTTTCTCTTTTTCCGTTCGTCAGATCCATCTGCCACGGAGCCGATGGAAACCGAGGTCGCCGGCGAGGATGGCGCGCACAGCAATACCGACGACGCCGTTGCCACCGAAGGAGAAGCCGGCGCTGATGATCCCGCCGGCGAAGAGGCCGCCAAAGCTGCCGCCGCAGAAGCTGGCGAGGGATCCGGCGATCGCACTGACGGCCCCGAGGCCGCAGGAGCGTCAGGCGCTACGCCGACCGCCGATCCCTCCGCCGCTGCTGCAGCGCCAGGCTCCGAAGAGCCCCAGCCCGGCGCCTATTTGAAGGCCGGCGATGGCATCTTCATCAAGCTCCCCTGGGCGTCAAGCTCCAGGGCGCCGGTCGAAGGAGAAACCTTGGATGGAGAGGTGCTCGCCTCCGCTGGGCTGACGCTGGTCGACGCGCCAAGCAGCAGCAGCGACGAGCCTGAGGAGGAGCGGCTGCTGCGGAAGCTGTTGTCGCTTTACCGCGCCCGACAGGCCAAGCTGGAATCCCGAGAAGCGCTTGTCGCGAAGGCGGGAGTGGACATCGAGAAGCGCGCGGAGGAGCTCCGGGGTCTCAGGCAGGAAGCTCTCCGATCCCTGGCAGAGGAGCGGGAGCAAGTCGCCGAGGAGCGGAAAGCCTTCCTCCTCGAGAAGGCTGAGGTTGAAGAGCAACAGCGGCTCGCTGCCGAGAAGCTATCTGCGCAGGAAGGCGAATTGGCGCAGCGCAAGGTCAACCTTGACAGCCACGAGGAGGAGCTTGCCGCGCGCGAGCAAGCAATTGGCGGGGCTCTCAAGGAAGCAAAGGATGCTGCCGCAGCTGCCGAGGCCGCCAAGAAGGAGCTGGAGACGAAGATGGCGCAGCTGGAGGCCGATCTCAAGGCGAGCGGCGAGGAGCTTGCCGCGCTCAAGCGTGAGCGCGAGAAGGACGCCGCCGCTCATGGCGAGCTGCAGGGTCGTCTCGCTGAGAGGAGCAAAGAGCTTAGCGCCGCCAAGGACTCCAACGCAGATCTTGAGTTGAAGCTGGCCACTTTGACCAAGACGCTGGACGGCGCCAGGGAGCAGGAAGTGGCCTTGAAGGAGAAGATCAAGGCCGACGAGGCGCTGCTGGCGAGTGCTGCTGCCGCCCAGAATGCTTTTAGGGAGACTGTGGAGCACTGGACCGAGGGTCTCGTGAATGTTGCCGCCGCCATCGACGGGGAGCTGGCGCAGCTGGGGATGGAGGACCTCGGGTATTCTTCCGACGAGCACCTCCAACCCAGCGCCAAGCTCAGCTTGTTCTTCAAAGGCGTGGCGACGGCCCTCCAGCGACTCCGGGAGAAGATCCCAAAGCAGCTGGCCGACGAGTCGCGCAAGATCTGCGCGGGAGTTCTTCAAAAGGTGCTGGTGAAGGTGGCCTTCCGCAACCCAGGCCTCAACCTCACCAACGTCCTCAGGTCCCTGCCGCCGGATGCTGATCTGGAAGCGCTCAAGGCCCTTGTCGCACCCATTGTGGACAAGGTGAGCGAGATCAAGAGGGTTGAGGGCGATCGCGTAGATTAGGCCGCCCGTTTTCTCTTTTTCTTTGTCGCTGTCGGTCATGTCATGAGAACAATCTGTTAGAGCTGCGACAAGCTATCTTGTAATATAACTCTATTTTGGGTAGAGATTGCTGTGTTATTTCCTTTACTTGATTCCTTCCTTTGTATGTTTTTGCCCTACGCTTTTAGGGAACTTGTCGGCGCAGGCACCTTAGCCGCGAGCGCTGAGTGCGGGACATCAGCAGCCTGCTGGCGGTGCCGCTACCGACAAGAAACCTTGTCGCAACTAGTCGCAGCTCACTTAAGTTGTTGAGCGGACTCGAAACAAAGTAAGGGCGCAACTAGCTACGAGTTGGTTCCTCCGCGCACAGGTTTTCCATACAAAGTACGGTCGTTCGAGGAAGATAACTTAAAAATTTAAAACTGATTGCTCAAACTTTGGCAACTTAGCTTTTTTGTCGTTTGCTTTCCGGTAAGGCGAAACTTCCTTGAACGATGCCTAGTCCACACCATTATCTTCTCCTTTCCCCCCGGCAAACTTGTGTGCGAGGGAACCTTCCTTTCCTTTTTGAGAAAAAGAAAGAAGAGAAAATAAAGATATGGAGCCTTACGGCTCGTTATTGCTTACCGGGGGTAGGCGCTGCACAAAGTGTCAGATAACGCATGCAAAAATAAAGTAGACAGCATGATATTGACAAGATGTGCGGAGCACATGAGCTTTACTTATGCACGGGGTCTGCGCCCGGCTTTGTACAAAGGATTACATGCAACATCGGCAAGACTTGTACAAAAGGTGGTTGCCGGAAAAGATTCCGGCAACCGCGCCCTACGGGTAAAACTTACGAAGATGCTCAATGTTCCAGGAGTTGCTCACCGGAATGCCATCTTCGGTCTCAAGGCGGACAGCGCCAGGCCTAGTGACTCGTTTCACCCGGTAAGGGCCTTCCCACTTCGGCGTCAACTTGTTGGAATTCTTGGCGGACTGAACGCGCCGAAGAACAAGGTCGCCTTCCTCGAAACTTCTGGCATTAACTTTGCGGCTATGGTAGCGGCGCAAAGCTTGCTGGTATCGAGCAGCTCGTACAGCAGCCTGAAGACGGTCCTCCTCAAGGAGCAGCGCGTCATCTTGTCGCAGCTGCTCTTGCTCAAGCTCATCATAAGCGAGCACTCGAGGTGATCCGTATACGAGTTCCGTGGGGAGAACTGCCTCTGCTCCATAGACTAGAGCGAAAGGTGTTTGGCCAGTGGCTCGATTTGGCGTCGTCCTGATCGACCAAAGAACCACCGGCAGCTCCTCAATCCAGTTCCTTCCGCACTTGCGCAGCCTGTCGAAAGTCCTGGTCTTGAGCCCGCGCAGCACTTCAGCATTTGCCCTCTCCGCTTGACCGTTGCTTCTCGGATGAGCAACAGAAGCGAAGCAGACCTTGGCGCCAAGATCTTGGACGTACTGCATGAAGGTGCGGCTCGTGAATTGTGTGCCGTTGTCGGTGATGATCCTGTTAGGGATCCCGAAACGGCAAACAATCGACCTGAAGAACTTGACTGCTGACTGTGCTGTCACCTTCCTCACTGGTTCCACTTCCGGCCACTTTGTGAACTTGTCGATTGCAACGTACAAGTACTCAAAGCCCCCGACAGCTCGGGGAAAAGGGCCGAGGATATCGAGCCCCCAGACCGAAAATGGCCAGGATAAAGGGATCGTCTGGAGAGCTTGAGCTGGCTGGTGTATCTGCTTGGAATGGAACTGGCACGCTTCACACTTGGTTACTTGTGCAGTTGCATCCTGGAGGGCTGTCGGCCAAAAGAAACCTTGCCGGAACGCTTTGCCGGCAAGTGCTCTCGCGCCAATGTGGTGACCACATATGCCTCCATGTATCTCTGCCAACAGCTTTTGTCCGTCCTCCCGGTGAATACACTTCAATTTCACGCCGTTGAGTCTTCTTCTGTACAGTGTGTCGTCGACAAACTGGTACATACTTGACTGCCGGGCTACTCTTTCCGCTTCTTCTTGCTCTTCGGGAAGTTCTCCTGTCTGAAGGAAACGGACAATCTGCTGTGCCCATGCTGGAGCTTGCGGCTCGACAACAAAGACTAAAGGCACATCTGCTGCTGCGGGAACATCCGCTTCTACGGCGAGAACCTGCGGCTCAGCCGGAGCTTGGCGTTCCCCGGCAAGCTTGCCGGAGCAAAACTTGTCGGGAGCGTCTGCTTCAACGGAACAAACCCTAAGGCTTGCCGGAGCAGACTGCTCCTCAGCACCTTTGGTGTTGATCTTGAGGACCTTCTTGGCGGCGGCTTCGGGGAGCTCCGCCGGAAAATAGTCACCAGAAATCAACTTCCTCTTCTTGCTCTGTCCAGTTGATGGCGTTACAGACGGTTGAGTCAGCTTGAGCACAAAGATCCCTGGTTCCACAGGTAACTTAAGTGCGGCGCACTTTGACAGGCCATCGGCAATGTCGTTCTGAGCTCTTGGAACATGTTCCATCTGTAGGCCGTCAAAGTGCTCTTCTAGCTTTCTCACTTCATCAACGTAGGCTTCCATCAACGGACTCTGATAATTCTTGTTCACTTGGCGGACGACAAGCTGTGAGTCACCCCTGACAATGAGCTTCTTGATTCCAAGGTCTGCTGCGATCCTGAGACCGGCAAGCAAACCTTCATACTCTGCAGTATTGTTCGTTGCTTGCTCCTTGGGAAAGTGCATCTGGACTACGTACTTGAGGTGCTCTCCGGTGGGTGCAACAAGTAGCACGCCCGCACCGGCGCCTTGCAGCGAGAAAGCACCATCAAAGTACATCAGCCACTCTTTGCTTGCTTCCTTGACGGGGATGCTCGTTTCTGGAACTTCTTCATCTTGTGTTGGCGTCCACTCTGCTATGAACTCTGCCAATGCTCTGCTTTGGATAGTTGAAGTGCTCTCAAACTTGAGGCCAAAGCTTGACAGTTCCAGTGCCCACTCGACAATCCTGCCTGTTGCTTCTGGATTTTGCAGTATCCTCTTCAGCGGAAAACGAGTGACGACTGTGATCTCATGTGCTTGGAAGTAATGGCGCAGCTTTCTCGAGGCCATGAGAAGGCCGAAAAGCAATTTCTGCACACCAGAATACCTTGACCTAGCCCCCTGCAGAAGGGAACTGACAAAGTAAACTGGGCGCTGCACCATTCTTTTCTGCATCTTCTCATGCGCCTGCGCAGATCCATCTTTGTCGGGACCAGAGCTTGCCGGTGAAGTCTCCTGCTTGTCGCTGGATGCATCTGCCGTGGTTGCTGGCTCATCATCCGCCTCCCTCTCCGCTACTAACGCAGCACTAACCACTTGATTGGTTGCCGCTATATATAGCAGCAACTTCTCTTGTGGCTTAGGTGCGACAAGTGTTGGAGTGGAGGACAGGTATCTCTTTAAGTCCTGCAGCGCAGCCTCCGCTTCCGGAGTCCATTTCATTGGACCTGCCTTTTTCAATATTTTGAAAAATGGCAGGGCGCGCTCAGCAGACCTAGAGATAAACCTGCTGAGAGCAGCTACGCAACCGGCAAGTCTTCGTACATCCTTGACGCGCTTTGGAGCTTCAATCTGCTCAATGGCCTTGATCTTGTCGGGATTGGCTTCAATTCCCCGCTGAGACACGAAGAACCCGAGAAGCTTGCCGGAGGGGACTCCAAACACGCACTTCTCGGGGTTAAGCTTGAGGTTGATCTTGCGCAGATTTGCAAAGGTTTCGTCTAAATCTTGAATCAGAGTCGCCTTGTCCTTGCTCTTGACCACTATGTCATCCATGTAGGCTTCCACATTTCTGTGTATTTGCGGCTCAAAAGCGTCATGGACTACCCTTGCAAATGTTGAACCAGCATTCTTTAAACCGAAAGGCATCCGTACGAAACAGTAAGTGCCACATGGGGTGATGAATGCGGTCTTCTCCTCATCCTCTTCTGCCATGAAGATCTGATGGTATCCTGAGTATGCATCAAGAAATGAAAGCAAGTCACATCCGGCCGTGGAGTCAACAATCTGGTCGATGCGCGGCAAGGGAAATGGGTCTTTGGGACAAGCTTTATTGACATCGGTAAAGTCGATACAAAGCCTCCATTTCCCGTTTGCCTTGCGCACGACTACAGGGTTGGCCAACCACGTAGGATGGAGCACTCCTCTGACGAGGCCTGCTGCTTCCAATTTCTTGATTTCTTCTGCGATGAATTCTTGGCGCTCCACTGCCTGTTTCCTGACTTTCTGCTTGACGGGCCGCGCATGAGGACAGACGGCAAGATGGTGCTCGATTACTTTCCTGGGAACACCGGGGATGTCAGACGGTTGCCACGCAAATACGTCGACGTTCGCCCGCAGGAAAGCAACGAGCGCGCTTTCCTATTTAGGGTCGAGAGTGGCACTGATGGTGAAGGTACCACCAGTGCCATCCTCCTTGGCGGACACCTTCTTGGTCTCAGGTGGAGCTACCATTGTTTTCTTACACTTGCCGGTGGAGCTCGATGGTGCGTCCTCGACGGTAGCGCAGCACTCCGAAGAGGTGCGCTTGCCGGAGTGGGCATCAGAACTCTTGCCGGACTTGGTTTTCTTCTTCGCCCCGGGAGCTTCAACGGCAAGTGAATCGCGATCTGTTGCGGCTGCTGCTTCCCGGTAGATCTTGTCGGCGCAGATAAGAGCATCCTTCTTGTCGCCAGGGACAGAGATGACACTTATCGGGCCTGGCATCTTCAGTATGTTGTATGCATAGTGAGAGGCTGCCATGAATTTGGCGAGTGCTGGACGGCCGAGTATCCCATTGTAAGGCAATGGAAAGTCAGCAACGTCAAAAGTGACCCTCTCAGTCCTGAAGTTCAACTCGCTGCCAAATGTCACCGGCAACGTGATCTTTCCCTTCGGCTTGCTCCTTCCCGGATTGATTCCTTGGAACGTGCCGGTCTCTTCGAGCTCGCCATCAGGGATCTGGAGTTTCTGGAGTACCGCGGAGGAGATCAGGTTCAAGCCGGCCCCGCCGTCAACTAGCATCTTAGTGACCTTGAGGTTGCGGATAGTTGGTGAAACCAACATCGGCAAGCACCCGACCGCAGTTATGCGATCAGGGTGGTCCTCAATATCAAAGATGATAGGCGTGCTGGACCATTTCAGAGGCCTGCGTGACTCGACGGGTGGTTCTGCCGCATTAACTTCCCGCACCCACTGCTTGAGCTGGCGGTGTGAAGTATGCAGAGAAGCACCTCCGTCAACGCATAGGACCTCTGTGGCTTTCTGGAACTCCTGCTCATCGGTCTCGTCATCATCCATATCTTCATCGTCGTCGTCATCTTCATCCTTGTCGCGGCCGCGGGGAGGTCTGTCTCCTTGCCGCTGCTTGGCCTTGCCGCGGCGCCCTCCTCGGCCGGGGCGTTTCTTGCCGGCTCCTCCAGCACCTTCCTGGGCCTTCTCCTTGTCGCGTCGCTCGTATTCAGCCTTTTGCTGCTCGACAAGCTGCTCGACCTTCTTGCAGCTCTGGAGGTCATGGCCCTTGGTACGGTGGATCTTGCAGTACTGCTTGTTGGTGCCGTCCTGCTTGTCGGCGACCGCCACAGCCTCCTCGCCGGAGCTACCAGCTTTGGCTTTCTTGGCGCCACCTCCGTTGCCGGACTGCTCAACGACTAGCACATCTTTGCCTTTCTTCTTCCTGTTGTTCCGCCGCCGGTTTTTCTTTGCCGGGGCAGTCTCCTCACTATCAGATCCTCCTGCTCCTATATTCTCTCCGGGGAGTTTCCTCCCTTCCTCAGCACGTGCACACTTGTCGGCCAGGGCATATAGCTCACTGACGTCTCTGATCTTGCACATAGCCATCTCCTCCCGCATCCTGCGGTTTCGCACGTTCTGGTGGAACGCGCTGATTACCGCGGCAGGGTGGACATCTGGGATGTTGTGCTGTACGCGGCTGAATCTCTGAATGTACTTGCGCAGGGGCTCTCCTTCCTTCTGGGCGAGCAGATGAAGGTCGCTCTCTTGGCCATGAGGCTTGTGGCCGCCTGTAAAGGCGCCGACAAACTGATGGCATAGGTCTGCCCAAGAGGATATGGAGTTGTCTGGCAAGTGCATGAGCCAGGATCTGACATTGGGCTTGAGCACCAGCGGGAAGTAGTTGGCCAGGATCTTGTCGTCCCGCCCCCCGGCAGCTTGCACCGCGATGGTGTAGATGCTGAGGAACTCAGACGGATGCGACTTGCCGTCGTACTTCTCTGGTACATCTGGCTTGAAATTCTTCGTGCTGGGCCACTGGACTTGCCGCAGCTCGCGAGTGAACGCAGGGCAACCTACCGCGTACGGCAAGTCGCCTGGTTCCCCTGGTGCATGCATGTCGACAGAGGGCCCAGCGCGCTGGTCCGATTGACGCCGCGCTTCTCTTCGGCGCTCGATGCGAGTACGAGCGTCTTCTTGCTGTCGTTCATGAAGAACTTGGCGCTGATCGCGACGAGCTCGTGGATCTGATGATGCAGTGGAGTCGCTGTCGAGGTGGATCCGGCGAGTCGGCGATCTTGGCCTTCGGGGTGGAGAGTGCATGGTGGTTGCACCCCCACCGGTTTCGTCGCCACCGGCTCGTGCCTGGCAGTCCTGCCGCGGCAGCGACGCACTCGGCTGCCGCGGAGTGTCGCCGTTGGCGAAGCCGATGAGACTCTGAATGGTGGCCCTCCATTGATCGATCTTGTCTTCCGTTGGAGGGTAATCCAGGAGCAGTTGAGCTCGCGCCAAAGCTTCTGCTGGAGTGGTGGGTGGCAGTGGCGAACGGTGCGAGGAGCGGGATATGCTCGGACTTCTAACTATGTTAGAAGGAGCAGTATCCCGTCCAGGCGACCGTGTCTCGCTCGTGCCAGCACGTTGGCATGCATGCTGGTCTTGAGCACCCCGAGATCCACCAGCTCGATCTTGGTCCAACAAACGTATGGCACTGCGAATACCATGACGCTGTCGATCCTGCGCCTCCTGAGACGGGCGCGGTGCATGTACGGACGCCGAGGTCTGCGCAGCCTTGTCCTTGGACCTGGCAGCACCGTGAGCTCCCTCGTCGACGCCCGTTCTTCCGCCGGCGTCTACCCCACCACTCGTTTGCTCCGGTGGTGGTGGGATCGACGTGGACGGAACAGCTGCCGCCGAAGTCTTCTTCTTCGGTGGCATGTCGATGAAGAAGATGAAGATCAAGCTCGTGTGAACGCCGGATCAGGTTCACACAACCTCGACGCCCCCTACCTGGCGCGCCAAAGATGTAGGGGAAGCTGATCCACGAACACCTATGGGACCGGCGGACCGAGCCCCTTTCGGTTCGGCGGGGGGCGGAGGTCGCACGAAGAGCGGATCGAGGCAAAGCACACGAGCAGTTTTACCCAGCTTCGGAGCTCTCCGGAGAGATAATACTCCTACTGCTGCTTGTCTGATTGTATTGAGTTCTTGCTCAGGAGCGCTGAGTGCTACAGTACGCACCAGCTGCTAACGAGACCGAGCATGAGTGTTTTTCTGGCTTCGAACCCCCCCCTATGTTGCCCATGGGCCTCCTTTTATATGCTCAAGGGGTCTCCGACAGGTGGCAACATAGACAAGGGCAAAAATGGAAAAGGAATTCCGGTTGGTACAAGTACTTGTACAGTGTATCCTACCTAACCCTGACGGCAGGTGACAAAGGCATTAAATGCCCGTCTGCGTCGCCCAAATAGTGCAAAAAGGACCGTCAGGGACGCCACCGTTCGCCACGATGGCAGTCTTGTCAGCGTCGCTTGCCACCGCGCACCGCTGGCTGCACAGCCTCTTGCCACGCGCGTCTGGAAAGGCCTCAGGGCGACACGTTGGTGGATGTGCTGGAGCGCGGGTACTGAGTGGTAGCTTGTCGCGGCAAGCGCCTTGCCGCGGATATTGTCTTGTCGCGCCCGGAAGCTTGTCGCTCACCGGGCCTTGCCGGGACGCGTGGCGCGTCGCGGCAAGTTCCTTGCGATGCCTTGGTTGGCCTTCCCGGCAAGCTCCTCTTGCCGGGGCCTTGTCTCCTTGGCTTGAATACTTTGTTCTTGAATGGTTCCAAAGGAACCACGGAGGACCTTGGCGGTCACCCGGCAAGCCTTGCCGCGGGGTGCTGCAACTGCCCGTGCACAAGTTCGGGATACTAGGGTACCCCTACTCTAGTACACCGACACTCGGCGTTAGAGCGGAATCACATTCCATCCAAGTTGTCGTAGAGGTATACTCCCTTCGTAATGAATCTATAATTTCAAAATACTAATGAGTTAGTTTTCAGAATTTTGCATTACCGGAGCTTTAGACTTGCCGATTAAAAAATTGCGCTAGGTTGTTGTAGACAACACATACATTATACATAGAGATGACAAGACTTGTTCTTCGTTAGCGCGATGAAAGACTCTATCTAGAATATGCAGGCACCTTAGTACATATTCTATGGTCCTATCAGACTGAATGCCTCGATCATGGCTACATAGAATTTGAACTGAATTAATCCATCAACTTGAACTGATCGTAATATGACGTTTAGTTTTGATGTCGAACTGCTGTCTTCTTTGATGACACTGAATGAATGATGCATGTCATCACAGGAAAACATACCAAAGAACTTGATATGTCTGGCGATGGGGAGAAGGCCGGGAGGCGGCGCGCTCAGGGGAGAAGGCCGGCCAGCGCGGCATTGTTGGGAGAAGGTCTGGCGGCAGCGCGGTGGGGGAGAGGCCGGCTGTAGGCGCGCTTGGAGGAGGCCGGGCGGCGGCACGGTGGGGAGGAGGCGGGCGGCGGCGCGGTGGGAAGGAGGCCGGCGGCGGCGCGCTTGGGGAGAGGCCGTCAGCGGGCGCTTGAGGAGGAGGCTGGGCGGTGATGCGCTCAGGGAGAGGCTGGCCGGAGGCACACTGGAAGGAGGCTGGTTGGTGGCGCGGTGGGGAGGAGGCTGGTGGCTGCGCGCTCGGAAGTGAGGGCGGCCCGGCGGCGCACGGGAGGGACGCGAGGTCGGGATGATTTGCGGGAGGTAGGGTTCACGAGGTGGGCTTAATTTTCTTTTATTCTTGTGCATAAGTTAGGCTCGGGGAATCTATCGATCGGGCTATATACGACAGGGGTAACAGATACTTTACCGGTCAGAAGCCCTTATATGAGCGTCAAGGGACGCTTCATCGAGATGAACCAGATCTTCCGAAGAATAATCTTGTAGTGATTGAGTAGCCTCCAATGGCCATCATCTTCATGAGATGAACTTGGATCTTGTTTATTATAAGATTGCGTGTGCGACTGGATTCATGATGTGATGACCAACTCCCGTAATATGCCTTTGTAACCCGCTGAAGGAAATATGCCCTAGAGGCAATAATAAAGTTATTATTTATTTCCTTATTTCATGATAAATGTTTATTATTCATGCTAGAATTGTATTAACCGGAAACATAATACATGTGTGAATACATGGAGAAACATAGTGTCACTAGTATGCCTCTACTTGACTAGCTCGTTAATCAAAGATGGTTAAGTTTCCTAACCATAGACATGAATTGTCATTTGATTAACGGGATCACATCATTAGGAGAATTATGTGATTGACTTGACCCATTCCGTTAGCTTAGCACTTGATCGTTTGGTATGTTGCTATTGTTTTCTTCATGACTTATACATGTTCCTATAACTATGAGATTATGCAACTCCCGTTTACCGGAGGAACACTTTGTGTGCTACCAAACGTCACAACATAACTGGGTGATTATAAAGGTGCTCTACAGGTGTCTCTGAAGGTACTTGTTGGGTTGGCGTATTTCGAGATTAGGATTTGTCACTCCGATTGTCGGAGAGGTATCTCTGGGCCCTCTCGGTAATGCACATCACTATAAGCCTTGCAAGCATTGTAACTAATGAGTTAGTTACAGGATGATGTATTATGGAACAAGAAAATAGATTTGCCAGTAACGAGATTGAACGAGGTATTGAGATACTGACGATCGAATCTCGGGCAAGAAACATACCGATGACAAAGGGAACAACTTATGTTGTTATGCGGTTTGACCGATAAAGATCTTCATAGAATATGTAGGAGCCAATATGAGCATCTAGGTTCTGCTATTGGTATTGACCGGAGACGTGTCTCGGTCATGTCTACATAGTTCTCGAACCCGTAGGGTCCGCACGCTTAAAGTTAGATGACGGTTATATTATGAGTTTATGTGTTTTGATGTAACGAAGGTAGTTCGGAGTCCCGGATGTGATCACGGATATGACGAGGAGTCTCAAAATGGTCGAGACATGAAGATTGATATATTGGACGACCATATTCGGACATCGTAATGGTTCTGGGGGTTATCGGATATATACCGGAGTACCGGGGGTAACTGAAACCCCTCCCCCCCCTCCCGCGCCCCCGGAGATTAATGGGCCTCATGGGCCCAAGTGGTGGAAGAGGAGAGGCGGCCAAGGGGTAGTCGCGCGCCCCTCCCCCCCCCCCAAGTCTGAATTGGACAAGGAAGGGGGGTGGCACCCCCCCTTTCCTTTCCCCCTCTCTCTCCTTCCCTCTCCTGTCCTACTCCAACAAGGAAGGAGGAGTCCTACTCCCGGTGGGAGTAGGACTCCTCATGGGGCGCTCCAAGGGTGGTCGATCCCCTCCCCCTCCTCCACTCCTTTATATACGGGGAGGGAGGCACCCCCTTGAGATACAACAATTGATCCTTGAGATCTCTTAGCCGTGTGCGGGTCCCCCTCCACCATAATCCACCTCAATAATATCATAGCGGTGCTTAGGCGAAGCCCTGCATCGATAGAACATCATCATCGTCACCACGCTATCGTGCTGACGGAACTCTCCCTCAAAGCTCGGCTGGATCGGAGTTCGAGGGACATCATCGAGCTGAACGTGTGCTGAACTCAAAGGTGCCATGCGTTCGGTACTTGATCGGTCGGATCATGAAGATGTACGACTACATCAACCACGTTGTGCTAATGCTTCCGCTTTCGGTCTAAGAGGGTATGTGGACACACTCTCCCCTCTCGTTGCTATGCATTACCATGATCTTGCGTGTGCGTAGGAAAATTTTGAAATTACTACGTTCCCAACAGTGGCATCCGAGCCAGGTTTTATGCGTTAATGTTATATGCACGAGTAGAACACAAGTTAGTTGTGGGCGATACAAGTCATACTGCTTACCAGCATGTCATACTTTGGTTCGGCGGTATTGTTGGATGAAGCGGCCCGGACCGACATTACGCGTACGCTTACGCGAGACAGGTTCTACCGACATGCTTTGCACCCAGGTGGCTGGCGGGTGTCAGTTTCTCCAACTTTAGTTGAACCGAGTGTGGCTACGCCCAGTCCTTGAGAAGGTTAAAACAACATTAACTTGACGAACTATCATTGTGGTTTTGATGCGTAGGTAAGAACAGTTCTTGCTAAGCCCGTAGCAGCCACGTAAAACTTGCAACAACAAAGTAGAGGACGTCTAACTTGTTTTTGCAGGGCATGTTGTGATGTGATATGGTCAAGACGTGATGCTATATTTTATTGTATGAGATGATCATGTTTTGTAACCAAGTTATCGGCAACTGGCAGGAGCCATATGGTTGTCGCTTTATTGTATGCAATGCAATCGCCTTGTAAGTGCTTTACTTTATCACTAAGCGGTAGCGATAGTCGTAAAAGCAATAGTTGGCAAGACGACAACGATGATACAATGGAGATCAAGGTGTCGCGCCGGTGACGATGGTGATCATGACGGTGCTTCGGAGATGGAGATCACAAGCACAAGATGATGATGGCCATATCATATCACTTATATTGATTGCATGTGATGTTTATCTTTTATGCATCTTATCTTGCTTTGATTGACAGTAGCATTATAAGATGATCTCTCACTAATTTCAAGATAAAAGTGTTCTCCCTGAGAATGCACCGTTGCCAAAGTTCGTCGTGCCCTGACACCACGTGATGATCGGGTGTGATAAGCTCTACGGCCATCTACAACGGGTGCAAGCCAGTTTTGCACACGCAGAATACTCAGGTTAAACTTGACGAGCCTAGCATATGCAGATATGGCCTCGGAACACTGAGACCGAAAGGTCGAGCGTGAATCATATAGTAGATATGATCAACATAGTGATGTTCACCATTGAAAACTACTCCATCTCACGAGATGATCAGACATGGTTTAGTTGATATGGATCATGTGATCACTTAGATGACTAGAGGGCTGTCTATCTAAGTGGGAGTTCTTAAGTAATATGATTAATTGAACTTTAATTTATCATGAACTTAGTCCTGATAGTATTTTGCAAATTATGTTGTAGATCAATAGCTCGCGTTGTAGCTTCCCTTTATTTTTGATATGTTACTAGAGAAAAATAAGTTGAAAGATGATAGTAGCAATGATGCGGACTGGGTCCGTGACCAGAGGTTTATCCTCATTGTTGCACGGAAGAATTATGTCCTTGATGCACCGCTAGGTGATAGACCTATTGCAGGAGCAGACGCAGACGTTATGAACATTTGGCTAGATTAATATGATGACTACTTGATAGTTTAGTGCACCATGCTTTACGGCTTAGAAGCGGGACTTTAAAAACGTTTCGAACGCCACAGAGCATATGAGATGTTCCAAGAGTTGAAACTGGTATTTCAGACTCATGTCCGTGTCGAGAGGTATGAGACCTCCGACAAGTTCTTCGGCTAAAAGATGGGAGGAGAATTGCTCAGCTAGTGAGCATGTACTCAGAATGTTAGGGTACTACAATCGCTTGAATCAAGTGGGAGTTAATCTTCCAGATAAGATGGTGATTAACAGAGTTCTCTAGTCCACCATCACCAAGTTACTAGAACTTCATGATGAACTATAGTATGCAAGGGATGACGAAAACGATTCCCAAGCTCTTCGTGATGCTGAAATCGACGAAGGTAGAAATCAAGAAAGAACATCAAGTGTTGATGATTGACAAGATCACTAGTTTCAAGAAAAGGGCAAAGGGAAAGAAAGGGAACTTCAAGAAGAATGGCAAGCAAGTTGTCACTCCCATGAAGAAGCCCAAAGTTAGACCTAAACTAGTGCTTTCTACTGCAAAGGAAATGGTCACTGGAAGCGGAAGTACCCCAAAAAATTTGGCGGATAAGAGGGATGGCAAAGTGAATAAAGGTATATTTGATATACAGGTTATTGATGTGTACCTTGCTAGTGTTCATAGTAATCCCCTGGGTATTTGATATTTGTTCGGTTGCTAAGATTAGTGACTCAAACAGGAGTTACAGAATAAACAGAGACTAGTTGAGGGTGAAGTGACGATGTGTATTGGAAGTGGTTCCAAGATTGATATGATCATCATCGCACACTCCTTATACTTTCGAGATTAGTGTTGAACCTAGTAAATGTTATTTGGTGTTTGTGTTAAGCATGAATATGATTAGATCATGTTTATTGCAATATGGTTATTCATTTAAGACAAAGGACAATTGCTATTCTGTTTACATGAATAAAATCTTCTATGGTCATACACCCAATGTTGATGGTTTATTGAATCTCGATCGTAATGATACACATATTCATAATATTGATGCCAAAAGATGCTAAGTTGATAATGATAGTGCAACTTATTTGTGGCACTGCCATTTGGGTCATATTGGTGTAAAGCGCATGAAGAAACTCCATAAATATGGACTTTTGGAATCACTTGATGATGAATCATTTGATACTTGTGAACCGTGCCTTATGGGCAAGATGACTAAAACTCCATTCTCCGGAACAATGGAACGAGCTAATGACTTATTGGAAATAATACATATCGATGTATGCAGTCCGAATGAATGTTGAGGCTCGTGGCGGGTATCGTTATTTTCTGACCTTCACAGATGATTTGAGCAGATATGGATATATCTACTTAATGAAACATAAGTCTGAAACATTTGAAAAGTTCAAAGAATTTCAGAGTGAAGTGGAGAATCATCGTAACAAGAAAATATAGTTTCTACAATCTGATCATGGAGGAGAATATTTGAGTTACGAGTTTGGCCTTCATTTAAAACAATGTGGAATAGTTTCACAGCTCACGCCACCTGGAACACCACAGCATAATGGTGTGTCCAAACGTCATAACCGCACTTTATTTGATATGGTGCGATCAATGATGTCTCTTACCAATTTACCAATATAGTTTTGGGGTTATGCATTAGAGATAGCTGCATTCACGTTAAATAGGGCACCATCTAAATCCATTGAGACGACACCGTATGAGCTATAGTTTAGCAATAAACCTAAGATGTCATTTCTTAAAGTTTGGAGTTGCGATGCTTATGTGAAAAAGTTTCAACCTGATAAGCTCGAACCCAAATCGGAGAAATGTATCTTCATAGGATACCCAAAGGGAACTGTTGGGTACACCTTCTATCACAAATCCAAAGGCAAGACATTCGTTGCCAAGAGTGGATCCTTTCTAGAGAAGAAGTTTCTCTCAAAAGAAGTGAGTGGGAGAAAAGTAGAACTTGATGAGGTAATAGTACCTTCTCCCGAATTGGAAAATAGTTCATCAATGAAATCAGTTCCAGTGATTCCTACACCAATTAGTGAGGAAGCTAATGATGATGATCATGAAACAGATCAAGTTACTACAGAACCTCGTAGGTCTTCCAGAGTGGTACGGTAATCCTGTTCTGAAAGTCATGTTACTAGACCATGATAAACCTACGAACTATGAGGAAGCGATGATGAGCCCAGATTCCACGAAATGGCTGGAGGCCATGAAATCTGAGATAGGATCCATGCATGAGAACAAAGTGTGGACTTTGGTGGACTTGCCCAATGATCGGCAAGCCATAAAAAATAAATGGATCATCAGAAGGAAGACGGACGTTGATAGTAGTGTTACTATCTACAAAGCTCGACTTGTCGCAAAAAGGTTTTCGACAAGTTCAAGGTGTTGAGTACAATGAGATTTTCTCAACTATAGCGATGCTTAAATCTGTCCGAATCATGTTAGCAATTGCCACATTTTATGAAATCTGGCAAATGGATGTCAAAAATGCATTCCTTAATGGTTTCCTTAAAGAAGAGTTGTATATGATGCAACCATAAGGTTTTGTCAATCCTAAAGGTGCTAACAAAGTGTGCAAGCTCCAGCGATCCATCTATGGACTAGTACAAGCATCTCGGAGTTGGAATATACACTTTGATAAGTTGATCAAAGCATATAGTTTTATATGGACTTGCAGTGAAGCATGTATTTACATTAAAGTGAGTGGGAGCACTACAGCCTTTCTGATAAGTATATGTGAGTGACATATTGTTGATTAGAAATGATGTAGAATTTTTCTGGAAAGCATAAAGAAGTGTTTGAAAGGAGTTCTTTAAAAGAAAGACCTCAGTAAAGCTACTTACATATTGAGCATCGAGATCTATTGAGATAGATCAAGACGCTTGATAAGATTTTCAATGAGTACATACCTTGACAAGATTTTGAAGTAGTTCAAAATGGATCAGTCAAAGAAAGAGTTCTTGCATGTGTTGCAAAGGTATGAAATTGAGTAAGACTCAAATCCCGACCACGGCAGAAAATAGAAAGAGAATGAAAGTCATTCCCTATGCCTCAGTCATAGGTTCTATAAAAGTATGTCATGCTATGGACCAGACCTATTGTATACTATGCCCTGGTTTGGCAAGGGAGTACAATGGTAATCTAGGAGTAGATCACTAGACATTGGTCAAAATTATCCTTAGTGGAATAAGGATATGTTTCTCGATTATGGAAGTGACAAGAGGTTCGTCGTAAAGGGTTATGTCGATGCAAGATTTGACACTGATCCAGATGAATCTAAGTGTCAATTTGGATACATATTGAAAGTGGGAGCAATTAACTAGAGTAGCTCCGTACAGAGCATTGTAGACATAGAATATTTTTGCAAAATACATACGGCTCTGAATGTGACAGACCCGTTGACTAAACTTCTCTCGCGAGCAAAACATGATCACACCTTAGTACTCTTTGGGTGTTAATCACATAGCAATGTGAACTAGATTATTGACTCTAGTAAACCCTTTGGGTGTTGGTCACATGACGATGTGAACTATGGTTGTTAATCATATACAGATATGAATATTGGTGTTAAATCACATGGCGACGTGAACTAGATTATTGACTCTAGTGCAAGTGGGAGACTGAAGGAAATATGCCCTAGAGGCAATAATAAAGTTATTATTTATTTCCTTATTTCATGATAAATGTTTATTATTCATGCTAGAATTGTATTGACCGGAAACATAATACATGTGTGAATACATAGAGAAACATAGTGTCACTAGTATGCCTCTACTTGACTAGCTTGTTAATCAAAGATGGTTAAGTTTCCTAACCATAGACATGAATTGTCATTTGATTAACGGGATCACATCATTAGGAGAATGATGTGATTGACTTGACCCATTCCGTTAGCTTAGCACTTGATCATTTAGTATGTTGCTATTGCTTTCTTCATGACTTATACATGTTCCTATAACTATGAGATTATGCAACTCCCATTTACTAGAGGAACACTTTGTGTGCTACCAAACGTCACAACGTAACTGGGTGATTATAAAGGTACTCTACAGGTGTCTCCGAAGGTACTTGTTGGGTTGGCGTATTTCAAGATTAGGATTTGTCACTCCGATTGTCGGAGAGGTATCTCTGGGCCCACTCGGTAATGCACATCACTATAAGCCTTGCAAGCATTGTAAATAATGAGTTAGTTACAGGATGATGTATTACGGAACGAGTAAAGAGACTTGTTGTTGAGGATATAACTACTGAGTGTAAACCGCCCAGGAGGGGCCGGTTCACGCTCATCCATATTGAAGCCCGTGAAGACAAAGAAGATGGCGCTCTACTATTAAATCTTAGAGGCCCAGAGCCCAAAGGCGGATTAGGGCCCATAGTTGTAAACCGCTATAGTTGTATAACTTGTATTGTAAGTTAGGGAAAGGAAGAGACCGAGCCGGACACTTGTATGAGCCGGCCTCAGGACTCTGTTAACCGGCCGGGCATCAACCTATGTATATAAAGGGACGACCCGACGGCGGTTTAGGGACAAGAAACAACAGCTCGAGAGATAGGTAAAGCGGATTCACTCCCTTCTCATCGAGATCAATCAATCCCACAACAACTGGATCGTAGGCTTTTACCTTCACCGCAAGGGGCCGAACCAGTATAAACTTCATGTGTCCTTTGTTCCATTTTAACCCCTTTAAGTAACTTTGTCGCGATGGCTCCACGACTAAGTCCTTCTGCTAGGACATCTGACGTGTTAATTCCACGACAGTTGGCACCCACCGTGGTGCTATTGCACGATGGTTTCGAGTTCTTAAAGGGCAACTTTGAAGGACTCAAAGGGTACGCGGTTGGCCGGATGACCAAGAGTCGTCGCGGCAAGCTCTACATCAACGACGCAGGCTGGGGCCCCGAGACCGGCTCAATCGAGTACGGGTACCGGGTCCCCTTTGGTGGAATTCACATCTTCATCGGCAAGATCGGCGAACTGGACCCTAAGCCGGACATCTCCACCGACCTCGTCGAAACGGCTCAGCGTGCAAGTCCTTCCCGGATTCAGCCTGCCATGAAGCGTGCATTCGTAGGGTTCATCCATGTGCGGAATCTGAACTGGTGTCTGACGGTGAGACGGCCATCTACTCAGATGGTGAATCATCCACTGGCAAAACCGAGTCACTCTACCAGTTGCAAGATGGCCGGATTGGGGGATATTCCGATGGCGTCAGTATTCCGGGCCCCTTTGAACCGCCAAACCGGGTTGCAATCTTCATGGTCGGTACGCAGCCCACCGTGCAATCATCATCTATAGCAGCAATGATCTCCGGATCGGTAGCCGCGGCAGGAGGCCCGGCGTGCCGGCCGGCTCAAGTTCTTGCTAGTCTGTTGGACGCTTTGACGACATTCTTGACCACGGCAGTCACCCCGGAGACCCAAGATCAGCATAATGCGGATGTTACAAAGCTAAAGGATCAGATAACTCAGGCCAAGGCGGACTTGGTGGCTGAGGAGGCCAGGATGGCTGAAGAGCGGGCCGCTTTAGATGCCCAATCACAACAGATCCAGGCGCAGAATTACCGACTTATGTTGGATCAGAACGCGTCAAACGAAGTAATGAGAAGGAAGTACCAGTCTCGTCTGCCGCCGGTTTACGAGGGTATGAATCTCTTTAATACGCCAAGAGCCGGGCCCAGTAATCCGGCAGCAGTAAACCGGACCGAGGCACCTGGGGCGGCGCCGGATCAGCCACGGGTGATGGACCCGCCTCGACGGACGGACAACCCGACACAATACGTAACAACGCCAGCATGTCACTTCTCTAGCCCTTTGGATAACATGATTGCTGCAGCGTCATATTTGGCAGCTATTCCGATGGAGGGTGACTCACTAGCGGCGGTTGAGACACGATGGGCCAGGGATCTTCTTCAAACCGCTGTTGTGCAACAGCAGGCTTACTCCTACAGCCAAGACAGAATACATTCAACCCCCCATCCGAGCAAGAGTTATAGCAGGCACATGGACGAACCGGCTATGTCAACCAGTGCGCGGCGTCGTGATGCCCCTCGAGGGCCTAATCCGGCGCACGGCGGTTTGAATGCTCAGGACGTGGTGAACAATGGCAGAGCACGGCGCAAGGCAGAGTTAGCAGCGCAGTTCGCAGCGCAGTACCAGAATCAACCCGATCCGGTTCAGCCTGCGGCATCAGTTGAACATGGTTTGGCCTTTAGCTCTTGGGGAGTACCGTGCCTCACCCCGGCTCTGCGTAATGTGCGGCTGCCTAAGGATTTCAAGGGCCCGCGTAAAGTGCCTAACTATACCGCCGATCAGCCCCCCGAGGCGTGGGTTGACAGTTATGAGATGGCAATGGAGATGCTAGATGTGGATGCATGTGCAAAATACTTCACCATGATGTTAGAAGGAACGCCTCATACCTGGCTGAAGAGCCTGCCCATTAACTCGATCAGTTCATGGGATGAGTTGAAGGCCAAATTTACAGCAAACTTCAAGGACACATGCAAGCAATCTATGTCCATTGTAGATCTGGCGGCTTGTGTCCAGGGAGAGAATGAATCAACAACTCATTGGGTGCACCGGGTTTCAGAAATTTTGCATTCATCAGGCCGCATCAATCCTGACACGGCAATTGTGACTTTTTAGGGTAATTGATGGTTTAAGTCACTGAAGGTGAAGTTGGGACGGCTCAAGCGTCACTGCAATAATATGGGAACGCTCATGGCGGCTCTAGTTAAGTATGCTGATTCTGATAATACCAAGGAGCCCGATTCTGATGAAGAAAAGTAGGAGAAGGGAAAGAAGAATGCCGGTACAAAAGGACAACATAACTAGGCGAGCCACGGGAAGAATGGTAAGCGTAAAGCGGACAATTCAGATTTTGTGGCTAACACCAATATGCAGGGCAATATGCAGCGTCGTAAGGGTACACTACAAAAAAAATACACATCCGTGACATTTTGGGCCGAACGAAATTTTTTTCTGTCATACATATGACACTCCTATGACGATAATTGTGACAAAACCCGGTATCATCATAGATGTGGTGGGCTCCTACTTCTATGACAAAAAATCATGACAGAAAATGGGCTTTTCGTCCTGGGCAGGCCGGAGACGCAGCTGCATGACATTCTTTGGGCCGTCCATGACGGAAAAAACCATGGTAGAAGCGAGGGGGAGGAAAATTTCGGGGAGTTGCCGGTTACGGTGGGAGACCGATGTGCGTTTCTCTCGTACGTACGCGCGTGTGTGCGAGGTGATGGCTCTAACTGAAGCCGAGCGAGGCATTGGGCTCTATCTGAACCCGAGCGATTGCACTGCAGGCTACGCGTTACTGAACCCGGGCGATCGGTCGATGGTTGTTAACTGAACCCGATGGAGGGATTCCTTCGCTACTGCTGCTAACTGAAGCCGATCGATGCTGCCTCTGGGATGAACAGTGAGCATTGCGGGGGGGGGGTTGGATGAACAGTGAGCGGTGGCGTTGCCTCTGGATGAACAGGAACCCATGGTGTGGAGGGCTGGATGAACAGTGGACGGTGGAGGGGTGGTTGAATAGTACCCCGTGGTGTGGAGGGCTGGATGAACAGTAGACGGTGGAGGGGTGGCCGTGGAGGGGTGGTTGAATAGGACCCCGACGTGTGGAGGGCTTGATGAACAGTAGACGGTGGAGGGGTGCCCGTGGAGGGGTGGTTGAACAGTAGCCGGTGGAGTAGCGCGCGGTGGAGGCTGGATGAACAGGAGCCCGTGGAGGCTGGAGGAGGTCGACGGTAGCCCGTGGATGCTGGAGGAGGTCGACGGTGGAGATGAACAGTATCTCGTGGAGTCCCGTTTTGCGGTACGCCACACCCCTCCCCCCCCCCCCCGTTTCGACCATAGCGCTCCAACACAAGTCCGTTTCGTCCATTTTGCGGTATGCCACACCCCTCCCGATCAATAGGACCCCCGTTTCGACCGTAGGAGGTCCATTTCCTCCGTTTTGCGGTATGCCAGGCCCCTCCCAATCAACAGGACCCCGTTTCGAATGTGGCCGGTCGAACACAAGGCCGTTTCCTCCGTTGTGCGGTACACCAGGCCTCGTTTCCATCGCTTGTTCCGTCCAAGCCCTCCCGATGAACACGGCCACGCATTCCGTTCCGACCCAGCCGGTTGGCTCCCCATGAACACGACGACGACGTTGTTTCTCCGTTCCGACCCAGCCATGTACGATGCGCGATAGGTGTTAGAGACCCTGCCTGCATGTACGTACGTGGCCGTATTTTCTTTCTTGCATCCTCGCCATTGTACGTACGTGTACATGCTACATGCGCGCCTCTACTACGACACGTGCGCACCTCTACATCGACCAGTATGTACGTACACGTTCGCGACCAGAATGACAACGCTACGTACGCTTCGACCAGGTGGGTCCCGACTGTAGGCACTTCCTTGCGTGCGAAGATGTAGCTAGTGGGTCCCAGCAGTCAGGGGGCGAATCGTTTTTTATTTTTGCCCGGACGCACTTCCTTGCGTTCGAAGATGTAGCTGGTGGGTCCCAGCAGTCAGGGGGCGAATCTTTTTTTGCCCGGACGCACTTCCTTGCGTGCGAAGGTGTAGCTGGTGGGTCCCAGCAGTTAGGGGGGAAACTTTTTTCACGAAATATGGTGGCCCGTCTGATGGGTCCCCGCTGTCAGGTGGAGGAATAATTATTTTGCGCGTAATAAGGAGGCACTTCCTTGCTGCGGCCATGGACCCAGCTGTCAGCCTCTCCACGTACAGTCCACGTCCGATGGAAGCCGTTCCTTGACCATGTTGACCACGCCGCGCCGAGAGCACCAGGGCGGTGGACGACGGCGAGACCTAGGAAGGGGATGACGCGGAGCCGGGGAAGACACGACAGTGGATGCCCACGCGTAGAGGAGTACGAGGGTTCACTCGTTCGCTGCGGTGTGAGGCTGCCGTAGCCGCAGAATAACAGGGGGTGTGGGTGAGTAGAGGGATGGTCTGGCCAGCGGTGGGAGTAGTAGGGGGTGGTGAGGCCTCCGCCGCAACGCAGACGGCCACGGGAGACAGGAGCACGAGGCACGACCGGCGCTGGTTTGGGCGGCTGGAGCAAGAAGACCAGAGGTTGAAGAAGCACTACGGCCGTTGGATGGACATCGTACGGTCACTGGAGCTAGAATCGTGCATATGACTGAGTTGACAAAGCCCTCCGTCCCCATCAACTTAGTAGGCCCACAAGTCAGCTTGCCACTATACTGGGTCCCAGCTAACAGGGGGAGTATTCATTTTTTTGTGCGTAATAAGGAGGCACTTCCTTGCGTGCGAAGATATAGCTGGTGGGTCCGAGCTGTCAGAGCCGGCCGCGGGGAGGAGGGAGCAGGCAGTCCCGCCGGCGCTTGTTTGAGCGGCTGGAGCAGGAAGAGCAGAGATTGAAGAAGCACGACGGCCGTTGGATGGCCATCCAACAGTCACTGCTTGTGCGTCAACCTTTTTTTAGGAAAGCCTCAAATCTGTGGAAAACAGCATACAACCCATCTGCCATTATTTTTAATAATTTACAGCCCATTTGCTAATTCTTAAGGTTTTTTTGGAGCCCATATTCTTTTTGTTAGCATTACAGCCCATATTGTGGCCACGGTTAAAAACTTATACGAAATTTTGCATATTTCGGTGCGGTCCGAACTGTTTTTAATCCCGAAATTTCGACTCACATTCAAACTGATTTTAAAAATAAATGTATATCAATATAAAATCCAACAAATTCTCCACGCATAAAAATTAATGTAATTTAAAATCTCGAAATGAAAAAAAAGATATTTGAAACTAACTGCCGGTTTGATGTGTTTTAAAAATGTACAGCCCATTTCTCATTACTGATGGGCCATTTTCTCGGCCAGCCGAATGAAAGCTCTCCTCGTCTTGAAAGATTTGTAGCCCAACAGTCCTGACAAAGCGACTTACTTGGCAAATCACAAAAAAAACTGGGTTGTGGCTGTGGACCCAGCTGTCAGCCTCTACACGTAAAGTACTCTCCCGATGGAATGTCGTTGACCACATTGACCACGCCGCGCCGAGAGCACCAAGGCGGTGGACGACAGCGAGGCCTAGGAAGGGGACGACGCGGAGCCGGGAAGACGCGGCAGTGGATGCCCACGCGGAGAGGAGTACCAGGGTTCACTGTTTCGGCTGTGTGAGGTTGCTGTCGCCGCAGGGCCTGGCTAGCGGTGGGAGTAGTAGGGGCAATGAGGCCTCAACGGCAGCACAGCCGGCCACTGGAGGCAGGAGCAGGCGGTCTCCCCGGTGCTGGTTTGGGTGGCCATTACAAGAAGAGCAGCGATTGAAGAAGCAGCAGGACCGTTCGATTCAAATCCAACGGTTACTGCTGCTAGAATCGTTTGTTGACTAAGTTGACAAGCCCTGCGTACGCGTCAATGTAGTAGGCCCACAGGTCAGCCTCCCAATCGGTGCGCCCCAGATGTCAGTGGGAGGAATCATTTTTTCACGTAATAAGGAGGAAGTTGATTGCGTGCGGCCAGGCCAGCGGAGGGAGTAGGGTGGGCCGGGCAAGCCTGCGCGGCATCACAGCGGGCCACAAGAGGAGGGAGCAGGCAGTCCCGCTGGCGCTAGTTTAGGCGGCTGGAGCAGGAAGATCAGAGATTGAAGAAGCACGACGGCTAGGATCGTGTGTTCACTGACAAAGCCTTGCGTAAACAAGTCAGCCTCGAAATCTGTGGCGTGTACAACCCATTTGCTATTATTTTTATAATTTTTACTCATTTTCTAATTCATATGGAATTTATTGCAGCCTGTTTTTCATTTTCAGAATTGCCGACCATTTTCTGGTCAGTACCAGGGTCAAAAAATTAACTAAATATGTGGGAAATTTTTGCTGGGGAACGAAATATTCTTAATCCAAAAATTAATAGCCATACTAAAACAAATTTAAAAATAAGTTAGTACTATGTCATGTTAAATCCAATGAAATACGTATAAGATATCAGTGAAGAACAAAATTCAAAAAAAACTAATATCCCATTTGCTCGTCTTGAAAGATTTGCAGCCCAATAATTCGGAGAAAACAAATAGGCCTAGCTTGGGTATTCTTCAAAAAGAAATACTGGGCTACCTATTTTCCCAAAGAACTGGTGCATGAGCATTTAGCTTTATTTATTTATTTACTTATTTATGTTTAGGGGACCATGAGCATGTACCTGGGCCGGATTCATGTGAGAGCGTCCCTTCCAGTTAATTATGGGCTTCTCTATTGGGCCTTCATCAGTGGGCTGCATGTTATCAACAAGTGGAAAATGTGTTCCGTACGAAAAATAGTATGAGCTACGTACGGTACGGGGCACTAAAGGATCGAACCGTGCAACGACTTCCAAAACATTGTGTTTGTCGTTCTAACAACACATTTATATTCAACCAACAGACGAAATATACTACTGATTGTACATTGAAAACAGCAGCAGCAGCAACCAGGGCTGGGGGTGCAACAGAAGCAGTAAGCAGGCCAGAAGAGTGAAGACGCAGCTCTCTCTTCCAAACCAAACATCAGCCATCATTACAAAAGGGCTACCAAAAAAGAACAAGTGTATGCATCAAACTAAATAAAGATCCTACTACACCAAGTGTACGCATCTAACTAACTGGCTCAGTTAGACGTTACTATTTATTAAGCTGTGGAGATTGGCTGACGGCTTGAACCAGATGGGTGCCTGACGGGGGAAACTCCAGCCAGCAGGTCGAAGTCTGATACTTGCGACCCTCTCTCCTACTTTGGGCTGCAGAGCGTGGCGGCACATATCAGGGTATGGTGCATGCAGAGACGCATGGTACGCTGTGTACACACAGTTTTGCCTGATGAACGAAACCGCGCTGCCATCATGATCCTTGCCGTCGGTTATCTCCTGGTTAATCGGATAATTCAGTCCGACAAACAGAGAGCGTGTGCCAAGGCTACTTACCAGCCTCCAGTCAAAAATTCCTGAAGGCCCAGAGAAGCTGGGATCCTGCTCAAAGACCTTGCAGTGACTGTGATTGTATTCCGCGAAACAACACGTCTGGTACGTGCGAACGATCATCAATCTTTCGCCGTCGTCTGATCGAGCCAGGAACCACCTGCAACTGCCATGCCGCTTTTCTTTGAAAGGTTCTAGGATTAGGAAGGGTAGGGACACCAGGCGGCCTACAACATCATATCAAGTTGGAGTCAAATAAAAAAGGGCTCTTGATTTAGTCAATCTTAAGAACAGCATGTTTTGAGCATGAATATTTTTCAGTAAATGTTGACAGTAATATAAGCAAGCCATCATGATATCATAGGAAAGTAACATACTGCTGTAATAGCCGTTTGTAGCGATGACTAGAGTAGGCCAGCAATACGTCCAGCCATAGAAGGAGTCAACAGCGTAAATGAAGCCCTTGTGTTCAATGGCATCAGAGAACCATGGAGGATGTATGATCCTGCGATGGACATGCAGATTTATCCACTTACCGCAGTGACCTGTTAGATAGGCAAGACCGCAGTTGAAGAACGCAATTAGCCTGAAATCTTTATAATTCCCAGATCTTGTGGGCACTTGGCAGATTACAACATTGAGCAAATCAAACTTGGTATCATGTTGGCTACTGTAAGATTCCGAGTATTCTGGGCCGCGGTGCCAAAGCAGTGTAGTGTTAATCGAAGGAAGGGGGATCAATCGCCGGGTGTAGACCTCCACGAGCATCCAGCTGCCGCGACCGTTGACGAGCACCATCCAAGACGTGTTCATGCCGACCCAGTACATACCGTTAATGTAGCTGAGGCTGACGGGGATCGGATCGCAGTGAAGGGGGTTGATGCTCGCCACCCTATGATCGTTATGCTGCGTGACACACCGTTTCTGAAGATCAGGCGGCATCAGCAAGCAAGGAGCTGGCTTAAAAAGCTTTGGCCTGAGGGCTTTGAGTAAACGGTACAGCCCCGACGAGCACGCGGCGAGCGGCATGGTACTGAGATTGTCCACACGCGAAACAATGAGCTTGATTACCTTTGTGGGGAGCGAATTCCAGCCACTCTTTCGGTGGACGCTGCTCGGTTCTGCCATTGTTAGTGCTTGGGTTTTGGACGAGGAGGGGAGGCGCCTTAGCGGGGATGGAAGCTTGGACAAGATTATGTGCGGACAAAGATGGAGAAGAGAATATGTGCTGCAGGAAGTGGACAGGTGATGATGACTACAGCACGCCGCTTGACTTATGAGACACATACCAGCAGCGTAGCGTCATATCGATGCCAGACAACTTGCTTGAGTGATCACAGTACTGGTACTCCCTACAGTACCTACTACAGTACTATGCCCTAGCTTGCTAGAGTAGAGTAGTAGAGTAGGGCTCTGCTCTACTACTAGCACCAGAGGAGTAGTATATTCTAATCTAAAATAGTTACAAACTTCGATGCCCGATCGTGGAACAACTACGAACCATGCTCAAAGACCGTGTCTACGTGGTGTTTGGACTTATATGCAAAAAATAGCAAGATGCCCGTGCATTTCACGGCACACCATCATCACCAACTCGGTTTTCTATAAGAGTAGATATATATAGATATAGATAGATAGAGACTAGGGAGTACTAGTAAGGACACCATCTACTGCTTCGTGTGCTACTCCTGCGCTCCATTCGGCGCCGCAACGTCCCCCCCCCCTACAGCCACTCCCTCCTGCGCTCCATTCGGCGGGCGTTGTTGAAATCTAGGGAGCGCACTCTCGCGACTGCTGGCAGCCATGACTTCACCGACGACGACTTCTTCCCCAACCTTGGCAACCTCTTCCTCAATGACATGGGCGACAACCTCAACGCCAACGGTGCTGCTCCCGTTGCACCGTATGTGTTTCTGTCCTTCCTATTCGAAATCATGGTACAATTCATGTTTCTACTCTGTATCCTACTACTATGCTAGTCCACGTGATTAGTTTCATCTCTGTTATAGCCGTCATGATTTATTTTGTGCTTATTCGGATTAAATCTCGTAGTAACTTGCTCACATATTCAACTGGCGCAATGTCCCCTACAGCCACTCCCGTTTCATGGACGGCCTAGTCGATGCCTCCAAGGAGCCCTTCGTCCACTGCTATGAGTGCCCGATGTCGTTTTGTGGCTCGCCAGCAGACATGGTGCATCACCTCACGGATGCGTGCAGCGGTCACTGCTGGCCCTTGGCGGAGAACATCAAGTATGACACGTGCTACCGGTTCACCATGCCGGAGTCGCTGGAGGATCACCGCCGCCTGCTAGTCTCGGAGGAGGACGGCAGCGTCTTCCTCTTGATCGTGGGCACCGGCGAGGCCTGCGCAGGCCACCGCCCCGTCTTTGTAGCGTGCGTCAGGGGCATCGCCGCTGATTCTAACACTGACACGAGGCAGGTGTATGGGTGCAAGGTCAATGTTACTACCCCTCCGGGTCACGTGGGCGGCGAAACCGGCCTCATCGGACAGACTTGGAATCTGAGGAGCTGGGACTATCCCGCCAATGTGGACTTGGAAAACCCATGGCATCCGTTCTATCCTTTACCCGCCGACTCGGTGCACGGGGACTCGAAGGAGGTTCACCTGGACATACGCATTATCAAGTGCACTTAGAAAACATGTAGTGTGTGTGTGGGCGCTTATGGCGCGTGTCTTTGCCGCTTTTGATTCTGTAAGCTTGTCGTTAAACTTGAGTGGCTTTCGCCGCAGTCCTTCCTTTGAACTGCTCCTCTCAGTGAGCTGATGTAAGACACTTTGGGTTTCATTTGATAATGGAACCGGGGAGGAACCTCCCTATTCTTCTAAAAAAATACGCATTATCAAGTTAAATGTTGATCATTAGTCTTCGCTCAATGTAATCCGCTGTCTAAGCATGTGGAGACTTCCATGCAGGATCTTGCTCTACTGGAGTATCGCGCATGAATAAAAGTGTATCCGTTTATGGTTTAGTCTAGAATCTTCCATGTATGAATTTTTACTACAGTACTGGTGAAAGACTTACGATGAACCATTTCTTACATCTCCTCTGCCCCCTTGCAAGTCATCCTGATTTAATCCCTCCGTCTAGGTGTGTAAGGGCATGGTTAATATTACTTAATAGTATAGCCAACTGTTGACTATAAGAAAGTGCCATGTCATCTGTAGCCAACATGTATAACAATCGATACTCAAAAACTAATTCTTAAAGCTCATTTCTTGCAAAGCACAATAAGTGTTATTTCTTCACAAGTTTTGGATGCAGGTTGAATAGTTGAACGCTTTTGTTTGCAAAAGATACCTTTTATCTATTTCACCCGGATGTTTGTGAGCTCTAGAGATGAGATAATATCCGAAGAAACCTATCGATACCCATTACACATGAGATGACCCCCACATCCTTTGTCAAAATAAACAACTCCCCGATCAATGCATTTCACTCTTCGGTGCAACGCACGGGCACCTTACTACTATAGATTAGTATGACCAAAAATTGAACTAACATTATATATAGTACGATAAATACTGATGCATGTCAGCTAAAATTATATCATTCAAAACTATGTTCAAATACGAATCGAACGATATAGTTTTTGTTGACATGCACTAACATTTTGTCAGTTAAATCTTCAGTCAAATTCAATGGGGGACTAATAAACCACGACCGATGTAGTACAAGTGTAGAGGGCGGCGCTGCACGGGAGTCTCACCTCTCACCCCGCTCGTGGCGCGGCAGTAAAGTCGTCATATCAGAAAACCCAACCACTCCCAGTGATAAATGGCCTGGTAAAATAAACGGACAAGCAACCATCACATCCCTCCATCTTTTTTGCATATCATCTCTCTGCATTTACTTTCCCCGGTTCATCTCCCACGCTCGATCCGTAGCTACTACTCCTAGGGCCAGTTCTTTTGGCGGCTTCCCCAGCTTTTCCCACAAGATTAGTCAAAGTGGAGAGTAACAATAAGGCGCCTCACTCATTTATTTGGGCTTCTGAACTACTACTCCGTCCTGGTTTATTCCTCACCATTGTAATTTGTGCTAAATTTTGACCAAAGATTTAACTGATAAAATGTTACTCAAAACACTTAGGCACGGTGCATCTAGGTGTGTAAGTCATCATACGAAAACCAAATAATCCGAAAACACTTAGGCGCAGTGCATTAACTTCTACCTCATTTCTTGTTTCTTGACATATCAACCAATAAGAGATAAAGAGTGTGCATGCTTTTAGTGACTTGAGATATCAAACACGACATGCAGTGGTTAGTTCATTGCATGCAATACTATTAATTAGCAAATAAACATTAACGTTTCTCGTTTTCTCCTCCTCCTTGGTCACGGTGCACAGAGAAATAACCACAGAGAAGGAAGCTAAAAGTAAACAATCAAACAAGCATTTTTGCATTTGTTTTGCATTGAATCGTTTCACAAGCTTGACTAGTGTTGTTTTTCCACTTTTACAAAAACTGCATCGTAATGTTCAAACGTGCATTTGCACGTACATAAGTAATAGTAGTACTCCCTCCGTCTAGGTGTACAAGTCTTCCCTCCTTCTTGGTCACCGTGCACAACCAAAGATGACTTATTGACCTGGACGGAGGGAGTAGCACAGTCTGCAAGCATATATCAAGAGAGACGTGTAGTCCGATAGTATATAGTAAAGTTTGTGCTATATGCACGTACTTGCAAAATGCGTAATAATACACAACGTTTCCAAACTTTCCCTTTTACATACTTAATTAAGGACGCTAAAAATTCCTGAACGTTCGGGATTTATCATTTGCGTCCCAAAACTAATGAGATCGCCTTACGAAACAAAAAATATACTCCTCCTAAAAGCCAAGGGGCTCGCAGGAGCGCTTGCGGCGCGCCACAAGTGCCCTGGTGCGTGGCCATTTCCCAGCGCGCCGACACAACGCCTCTTCCTCAGCCTCGCAACTCGCGAGGTGATGATTGGCGGCTTGCTGGCGGGCGAGCGCGATCTCACCGGTGTGGTGATCCGGCGCCAACAGGTACTCCTCCTGGCTGGAAGCGTGCACCCGGTCCATGTACCGCCAAGCGTAGATGAGGTGCTTGGGCCCGACTGCAATCAGGGCATCGGCACGGGTGTCCTCCACCACCCTCGCGGCCCTCGCACGAGCCTTATGCCAAAGAACCAATTGCTTGACTCTCTCAGACGCGACATAGATCTCCCAGAAAGCTTGTTGCGCGGTGCGCTTCTCTTCCTCGGCCTTCTTCTCCGCCTCTATTTTGGCGCGCTCTGCTGGAGGCAAAGCCTCCCACAAGGCGACATCCATTTCTTTCCAAAGCTCCTCAAGGCTGGGGGGCTCGGCGGGTGGCGCGGCGTTCTCCTCATAGCGGGGAGCCGACGCGTCCTCCGACGCGCGTGCCGGCAAGATTGAGAACGCCGACGCGTCCACCTCGATGCGTCGCGGTGAGGAGCGGAACGCCGACGCGTCCTCCTCGACTAGTGGCAGCGAGGAATGGAACGACGATGCGTCGCGGCGAGGAGCGGAACACCGACGCGTCCTCCTCGACTAGTGGCAGCGAGGAACGGAACGGCGACGCGTCGCGTAGCAGCGAGGAGCGGAACGCCAACGCTTCCTCCTCGACTAGTGGCGGCGAGGAACGGAAAGGCGACGCATGACCGTCCGCGCGGTGCAGCGAGGGGCTCCTAGGGCTTGGGAGGGGAGATGCCATGGTGGTCGACGTGAGAGGGAGGGGGAGGAGATAGCGATGAACGTGAACGTGAGGGGGAGGAGATAGTGATGTCGTGGGAGGCGCAGTATTTATAGCGAGCAATGGCACACCTACGTAAGATATGGACTGAGCTGCACTGACTTAACTACAGGTCCAGTTGCGTCACTGACATGTGGGCCAGTACACTGCTGGGCCCGTATGTCAGTGACCCAATGCACCTGAAGTTAAGTAAAAGCTACATGGGCATATTTGTTGGAGTAAATTACGGGGGAGCGAAGGGGTGGAAATATTGTTGGTCACAACGGATTGGACGAGCGTGGGGGGAGGAGAGTCATGCATGCAGATTTTTTCACACTCGGTGGAGTGGTGGGGCCGCCGGAGGGAGAAGGAGAGTTTGGCAGGCATATTGTTTCCACACATGGAGAGGAAAAGATTTGGAGACGAACGGGCTTCCTGCAGGTATGGGGAATGGTGCATAATAAGTCATCTTGCATGTCGGGCTAGGTATAGTCTCAAGTCATTAAAAACATACACGCCCCACACATGTTCATATTTCAAGGTGCACTAAATTATTGCATGCGATGATTAAGGCTGGCCATCATGGTGGTATCTTAGCTGGTACACCGGAATAGCAAACATGATGATGTGGCAAAGAATTAAAGAAGAGAGGGGGGGTTAGACTAACTAGTGTTCATGCATGCATTGGTAACACATTTTTTTGTGAAGAACGACAACATTAGTTGAGTACTTTTGCAGACTTCAAAAACTATTCCACCGCCTCTACTATCTTGCTAGTAGTAGGTGAAATTTTTGAGTCGAGCCCTTTAAACTAGAAGGGAGGTAGTGGTACTCTAATAGCTAGGTGTGTAAGTCATCTTACGAAAACCAAATAATCCCAAAACACGCAGGCGTGGTGCATTAACTTCTACCTCGTTTCTTGTTCCTTGACATATCAACCAATAAGAGATGAGGGTGTGCATGCTTTTAATGACCTGAGACTATCAAACATGACATGCAGTGGTTAATTCATTGCATGCAATACTATTTAATTAGAAAATAAACATTAATGTCTCTCGTTTTCCCCTCCTCCTTGGTCATGGTGCACAGCCTAAGATGACTTACTCACCTAGACGGAGGGAGTATCAACATTCACAATGTCAAATCAATATTTTCACACTCATTATAAAACGTAGTTCTTATACTCATTATAATCAGTATTGTAGATATTGATATTTTTAGTATAAATTTGGTCGTGGGATTTCATTGATGCATGTCAAAGCGTGGAGGAAGCGGAGCTTAGGGCTTGCATTGTCGGTCTCTACATAGGTATTTCTCTTCATAATCCTGTAATTTTAGAGACTGATTGCGCTTTTGTGGTAGCGTCTCTTGCATCGGGGGACTATCACAGGTCTGCTATGCGTGACCTGAAGATGAAAGCGTTGAGCATATCGAAGTTGATCAACAATCTTCAATTGTCAAAGATTAGCCGTTCGGCCAATAAGGTGGCACACTTAATCGCTAAGTATAGCGTTGACAATAGATTAGATGGTATTCTTGTAAATAACGTACCGCCCTGTGTGGTGAATATTGTATCGAATGAGTGTACTGGTGTGGTTGGTTAATTAATATAAGGTGGTATTTAAAAAAAGTATATATTTGGTCAAACACTTTGCAAACGGTTGACGGGAGTAAAAAGGACCAGAGGGAGTATCATGCATGCGGAGTAGGCAAAAAAAATTGCTCATTTTTAGCCGGTCGAAGTCTCAAAGGGCACGACCGCGCGAGGGAGGCGAAGGTCGTGGGAGGCGCGACGGTTGACGGAATTAAGTGAAGTTACATCCACGCACCGGCATGGCGTGCGAATAGGTAGAAGTTATACCGTCAGGCCTATGATATGGGTCTAGTAGACATGACATCTAGTGGGTCCCGCATAGTTCTCGAGAACTCTTTGGGGGCTTGCAGCCGTTTATCCATCGGGCAAGCCAGCAACCCTACGCCGTTCGCACGCCCTACTCGTCCCCGTCTTCTACCTCACAACAGTTCGCTCCCAGTCGTCCCGTCCTTTCACATTAGTTCGCTTTTTGCGGGGTACAACAGTTCAACGTCTCCTAACCCTCCTCCAAAATCCATGGCCTCCCAAATCTCCATGGTCGCCGCTGAGTACCAGGTTAGAGCCATCACCGGCAATCAGTTCATCGTCATCTACGCACGTGGATCCGTGATGGTGAAATCATGGCTTGCTCGCTTCCTACGCATGTTCAACAGTTCAACGGATGAGTGGGTCGCTGGGCTAGATGTTGAGTACACCACAGTCGTGGGACGAGAGAAGGATATAAAGGACGAAGAGATGAAGAAGCCCGTCATGATCCAGGTTTGCATACATAATGTTTGCTTGGTCTACCACATATGTCATGCCGACGTTCAGTGCCAGGATTTTAAGAACTTCCTCAAGGACAAAAGAGTGAAATTCATTACTGTAGGCTTTAAGAACGACAAAGAAGTCCTGCGTCGGATAGGTCTCGTTGTAGGCCAGCCCTTTGATCTCTAGAAGGCAATCCTGGTGTCCTCCTCTCAACCTTCAATGCTGACCCTGGCAGCAACCATGATTGATCCTTTGTACACTAAACTGAAGAAACCTCATCACGAGTTTCATCATGCATGGGAGTCAAAGAAATTAGATGAAGATCACATCCTGTACGCAGCAATGGATGCCTACCTTTGTTTAAATATCTACATGGGTTGGATGAAGAAGCAGAGCCCAGTGTCCGGTTCAAGCAAAGAAGCGTTGACAAAGAGGAAGAGGAAGAGGGACGAGGACGAAGTCGAGGACGTGGACTCGGACTCCGAGTAGGTGGCAGTGTTGTCGCTCATGCTGGTTCTACTGCAGTGTCAAGCTGACTAGTTATTTAGTTTATTTTCAAGGGTGTGTTGTGCTGAGGCCCCAGTAGAACTATGTTTATGTTCTTTCTCGTTATTTGAACTGTTTAGTACGTAGAGTAGTACTAGTACTATGTCTTACTACTGTTCTTCTTGCAGTTGGTACTACTGCTCGTACCTTCGTGTTCCCACTGTACTTAATATGTTTGTACTAGTAGTATAATTTGGGTCAGTCGATTTGTGAAAGAAGTTTGACGGAGCGAAGGAAGTAGACGGCAGAAGAGGTGGAAGAAGCCCTTCTAGCCATCCATGTTGCATCAAATGGCTCACATGAGTCGACTGACCCAAATTGCTCCTTTAGATTGCAGGATCCACGTGGCATTCAAGGTCTCGAAGGTAGATTCCGCGTCCGCACCCGGCATGCGGGCTCGACGCGCGCGCGACTGGCTTCCGCCGTGATAGCCACCATGCGCGGCTCCTCCGCGCGGGCGAAGACGACAATGACACGCTAGTTCCTCCTCGCCGGCGTGCTGGAGCACGCGCTCGTCCTCCTCCTTGTATGCTGCCTGCATAGATGTGGCTCCACCAGCTGCTCGCATGCTTGGCAGCGCGGTGGCATGGCGAGGAGGGACTGCAGACGACATGAGCGGGCGAGCCTTCGGCTTCATGGCACAGGGATGGCGGCGACACAACGGTGATGGGCGAGAAATTGTTGGCCGGAGCAGGCGGGCGCTGGCATGCGCAACTGCGGCGGCGGCATATTGATGAGTGCGCGTATGGGAGCTTACTTTAGTTTTATATGAGGTTGGTCAAACATAAAAGAAAACCGTACTAGTACACATAAACATTAGACTTAGGCAACGCTTTTTTTGAAGTTAGTACCATAGCCACGATACGGAATCCTGTGCAAGCGCGTGAACCGCGGCCGCACGGTCGATCGAACGGTGCATCACCATGTCGCGCTCGAAGGACATCCACCGAAACTATTTGTTTGTGTGAAAACAATCCTCGAATATTACTCAACTTTTTTTTCCTGGGAAAGTTCTTGACGCTGCAATATTTCCATATATTTGAATTTAGCTCCAGTTTGTGTTTATTTGGATTTGGACGTTTTAGGTGCGCCCTAGTTTTTTTTAATACTTATTTTGTGTGTGTGACTGAGAGAGAACGTGTGTATGTGTCCATATGTGTGTTGTGGCGGAAGGGCAATGTGGAGACGGTGTGCGTGTGATACAGACATAGAGAGGTGTGAATGTGCAAATGATCATGCATGAGTGAGACATAGACAGATGCCGATACGTTGTGTATACATGAGAGAACGGTCTTCTAGTTCACTTGTGTGTGTGTGTGTGCGTGTGTGTGTGTGTGAGAGAGAGAGAGAGGGAGGGAGAGAGAGGAGCATCCGTAACACAACAACCATCTCTCTCGATTCGTCTGTCCCTCGCACGATCGCATGCAACATATGCATCAACGCGCACATTTTGACACCCTCACTCGGCCCGTGCCCACCTAAGGGCCTGTGCAATCTCTTCGTGAGTACCCATTTCTCTCCTTAGGTTTGTTTTCGCTCAATATCTAACACAC